>NW_008581798.1:0-267 GCF_000691845.1 Merops nubicus
GGGACCGCGGGAAGGGACGCAAACCTTTCCCGAGGCGCCGTGCCCCGGCGGGCTCCGGGAGAGGAGGAAAGTTGCTCCCTTTCCAGCAGCAACCCCAGGAGCTGCTGAGCTGGCCTCACCTGGAAGGACTGAGCAGTTCCCACCTTTCCCATCAGGTGCCTTTGCCGCAGCAAAGCCACGGTATTCGGGAGACCACGGGGAGTAGAATAACGCACCCCCCCACACCCCTCTCCCTTTCTCGCCGCCGCACATCTGGTCTGTGTCGCC
>NW_008581798.1:287-603 GCF_000691845.1 Merops nubicus
CGTGCTCCTGGGATCACAGGAGGATGTATAGCTGTGATCTGTCACCGAGGAGAAGGAGGTCGTGGATGAACTCCCTTCCAGGAGGGCAACGAATCACTTCTCGACAGCTTATTATTATCGTGCTCTAGGACCAGCCCTTTCCTGCTAAACTTGGCTTGGGAGCTTACAGCAAGAGGGGGCGCGGGGGGTGGAACGCCAAGCCCAACATCATCTTGTGTGTTTGACTTCTTTTTTTCTTCCCCTCCCTCCTCCTTCCGTGAGACAGTTTGATGAATGCCTGCGAGAGGGGTATGATTTGCTGAGGCGCCTCTGGCAG
>NW_008581799.1:0-23641 GCF_000691845.1 Merops nubicus
CCAGGGGCCTCAGGGCCTGCCCCTCCCAGCAGCCAGCAGCCAGCCCCCGAGCCGGCCTGTCCGGAGGGCACCCCTGGGGCAGCTGTCCAGGGCAACGCTGCAGCAGGCGTGACGGAGAACGCACGGCTAAGCATGGCAAGAGGTTACTGAGTTCTTGTGGGAAGGTTCTGCAAATGCACAGAATCATAGGACGGTTTGGGTTGAAAGGGCCCTTTAAACATCTTCTAGTCCAACCTCTCTGCAGTGAGCAGGGACTTCAACTTGATCGGGTTTCTCATGGCCCTGTCCAGCACGACCTTGAGTGTTTCCAGGGATGGGGCTTCTACCACCTCTCTGGGCGACATGTGTCCGTGTTTCACCATCTCATTGTACAAAAGGTCTTCCTTCTATCTAGTCTAAATCTGCCCTCCTTCAGTTTAGGACATTACCCCCTGTCCTATCACAACAGGTTCTGCTAAAATTCCTTGTATTTACATGGCAGCTTCAGTAGGTATCTCCAGGTAAGATTTCATCAGGTGGTAAAACACTTAAAAAACCTCGCACTATTGTGATCCTTAACTCCCTCTGTAAATCTCTCTCATAGTGGGGGATTTGTAACAGTAACTTAAAAGCTTCCTCCAAGCAAGGAGTACTGAGGATCCAAACTGAGGATTTATCATACTGGGAATTAATGATGAGATTCCTTTTTCAAATCTTCTTAGCAGTTGAAAACACTTTAAGAAATCAGATCATAAGGAGAGACATTTTTTTTTCCACCTTTAGCAAATTAAAAACAGCCCTTCACTGAGCAGAGCTTTGCTGATTTTTGTGTCTATGTATTCCTGAGAAAGGGCTACACTGCTAAACAACACACCTCTTCTGGGTGTTGTGTGTAGTTACTGCAGCACCTAGCAATAAGTAACAAAGTTCTTGTGATACCTGGCCCAAGCAATTCCATTTATCTGTCCAGTCTTTCTAAATAGCCAGTGATTGCAAAATACAGGAGCCATTCCAGGAAGAGACCAGAAACCCTTGCACATTCCCCCACCTCCCTCTGGAGGCCCAAGCCAGAGCAGAGAGCCAAGCTGCTCTGCTTTCAGAGAGCGGTGGTGAAGCTGCTGTCCCTGCCAGCCTGCAGGGAGGGGAGAGGGTTTCTAGAGCCGGAAGAGCAGAGCGGGGCAGGCTCATACAAGAGATCTGGAGGCAGAGCTGACATGATATAACAAGGCACAAGTTTACTGACAAAGTGATGAGGAGCACAGAGTCACTTAGAGGTTTTTGGCAGAATGGGAGGGGGCTGAGGAAGGACTTCTCTCATTCTTTCCCCAAAGAAAAGAGGCTTTGTGGCTACAGTGGTTGCTGGCCATAGCAATAAACTGTAATCTATTAGACCATTTTAATTTCATTGGATATTTGGGCAGATGCTGTAAATATATTGATGAAACTTCCCCTAGCCTCATGAGAATAATTATCTGTGCAAAGGAGTGAGACTCAAACCCATGTCCCTTCTGAGGGAAGGTGAGGGAGATGAAGTTGTGCACACCATACTGCAGGAACCAGCCAGGCTGCTGGCAGGATTGATACCTGCCTGCAGATACCCAACAGCACATGCTGCCCTTGGAGCCACTATGAGAAAACCAGGGAAGATGCAGAGGATACAAATTGTGAGGAAATCTGTTTCACTGCTCCTGCATCTCACAGAACAATTCCAATCTTGCTTTTGGTTTGCTCTGGTTAGCCAGAGGCTCTGTGCTCTGAGCAGAACTTCATGCAATAAAGTAACCTCATCTCTTGGAGTTCTCCAGCACATAAATCCTACTTTACCAGAGAAGGATAGAGGAGCACACATCTGAGAGCTTCAGGGAGGGAAATGAGGCAATGCACTGAAGGGAAAACAGACCATAGAGGGGAGAGGCAAACCCTTGCGCTCTACAAGCAGGGGGAGAACAGATGCTCAAAAGAAAGGCTGTAGCAATCCCTGAAGGGAAACATCCTGCAACACTAAGCATCCCTGTCCCTCCTCGTAAATCTTCACCAACAAAATTACCAGTAACAGGTGTTACTTGGCAGGTATCCCTAGAAATACTCCCTCTTTCAAGACATCCCATGAGGACTTCATTAGAGTCATAAAGCAGAGAAATTACAAAACAGTAATTTTGGTGAGATGCAGGTAATCACGTAGTTCAATTGCACTTGTGTTTTCAGGGGCATTCATGATCCCATATTTCATCGCTCTCGTCTTCGAGGGAATCCCACTGCTGCACCTCGAACTGGCCCTAGGACAGTGCCTGAGGAAAGGCAGCATTGGTGCCTGGAACACCATCTCACCTTACCTTGGAGGAGTTGGTATGTCTCTTGGGGTCCCAGCTCAAGGGACTGCAGCTGAGCTCCCACCCAGCATTCGCCTCCTGCAGACCTGTGCTTGATGCTTGTTAGGACATCACTCCCACCAGGTGTTGCTCCAAGCACACAGGAGCCTTAAATGCAAACCTCTTAACATTTGCTGGGGGAGCATAATGGTCTTGAGCTCTGCTGGTCTATGCTGCCCTGCTCCTGCCATATGTTGGACCTTACACAAGAGCTACCTGTCCACAGTGCTTCTTGCCCCTTCCTCAGAGCCCCTCTGGGAGTCAGTCTTCTCCTTCCAGGGACAGTCAGACTGCAGGAGAGACAGAAAGATACAAAATCAGGAAAGGGAGCCTGGCACCGCCTGAAGATCCTAAAACACCTGGGAAAGTTTCCCTTCAGGAGAGGTGGGCAGTGAGCCTACTGCAGGCAGATTATTAACATGGCTGGGCATAGGGACAATCCACACAGCCGAGTGCACCAGACTGCTGTGCACATCTAGACTGGCAATTATTTATTTTATTTAATATACACTGGGGAAAAAAAAAAAAAAAATCTTGTGTCCTGTGTGCATTGTTAGGCTGTAAAAAGTGAATGGGAGTAGCCACTGTTAAAGGGCTGCACCTTGGACTCTACTGGCTTTGAGATTTCACCCTCCTGCCTGTGGGGACAAGGAGAAACCCCTGGATGCTCCAGCCAGCACTGCTGGATCATGTGCTGCTTTAAGGAGGTGACTGGAAATGGGCTTGGTAGTGACAGCCATGCCTGTGGGAGTGTGTGGGAGGAGAAAGAGTAAGAGGACTTATCTAAGGGCCAGAGGGCAACCAGGAAGAAATACCAAGCAGCAGGGTGGTGCCTCCAGCTATAGCCATCTCCTACAATTAGGTACGTCGATCGCTCCCCTTGCAAACATGCAAGCAAGTAGAATCCATGGTGTTGCCGTTCTTCCCTCCTTATTTTGCCATAGACTGTTTCCAGTTTAGGGCACATGTGCATAGTTTGGGACAGAAAAATGCCCTCATGCCACTATAGCATGCTGTGAAACTTCACTGTCTTTTGGTCTCTGCTATTAAAGTTGCCCTGTCTTGTAGAAAACTATTTATTATATGCTAGAGACAATATTTCAACCCTAATGTTCTACATAAGTAGGGAGTATCAGCCTTCCTGGAGCAGGGCTGGTGAGCTGGGGGACCGTGTGCCACTGTTTGGCTGCTGAGGGCAAAACCAGCCATCTTTTATCGGAAAATGTCTTGGGGGGCAAAGCAGAAAATCTTGAAAAATTAGGAAGTGTGAGCTTCTAAGAGCAAGTTCTGTAACTCACTTTTTTCCCCAGTCTTTTCTAAGCTGAGACCTTGTGCTTTCTGCAGGGGTTGGTTCATGGATGGTGTCAGTTCTCGTGAGCTTATACTACAACACTGTTTTAACCTGGGTGATGTGGTATTTCATAAACTCCTTTCAAGAACCTCTTCCCTGGAGTGCCTGTCCTCTAAATGAAAACAGAACAGGTAACTACCACTTTGAGCATGACTGCTACCAAAAGGAGGATCACAAATATCAGAGTCTGGGAGTTTGAAAGGGGAAAAAGGAAGGTTTGTTTATTTGTTATGCTTGTCCTATGATACAAATACCAGTTTGAACTGAGTGTCCTCTGCTTCCTGACTATGGAGAAATAGAACTTTATCAAGACACATGTGTCTGTTATCATAAACTACATATCAAGGCATGAACTTGTTAGCATAATTAAGAGCTAAATTTATGACTACATCTTTCAGTAACTGCTTTAAATGTGACTTCTGACTTTTCATCAGGAGGTGATGTGTTGGTTATGACTCATGACAGGCTCTTATAGAAATCTTTCAGCTGACTTGCCATGGTGAGTTGAGAAAGATCAGCTGAGTTGCCCAAGCAGGAAACACAACCCCATTGGAGAACTTTGGATTCTGCCTGTAGAGTGCCAAGTCTATTTTTATACATCTGACAAGACAGTTTCCCAATGCAGCTAACCAAGAAAACCCCTGGAAGAAAAGCCACACTTGAGCTGGCCCTGAGTTGTGCATAAGACCTGGTTTGTTTTCCTGTCAAAAGGCTAGGAAAACAATGATAGCATACTCAAATTCATCAGCCTCACAGAAACTTACAAAAGCCAGAAAGTCCATGACCCCTTTTGCTTGATTTCAAAATGGGAAAGAACAGTGTTTAAAAAAAACCCCAAACTAAATAAAGTAGCAGAGAGGTAGGAGAGAAACTACTTAGAATCTTTGAGGCTCAAACCAAATTCACACTACCCATTACAGAACCTTTAGTAAGGCCAAAGACAAACAGTGTACCTAAGCAGGATTGATCTCAGTTCTTCAAAATTATTTTTCAGCTTTCTTTTTTTGTTCAGAGCACAAGTGATGACAAGTTCCAGGGCAGAGCAAGTAACATAGTCCAGGAAATAGGCTAAGAAAAAAGACAAAACACAGCACAAGTCAACTTTCTTTTGAACACCTTAGGACTATTCTAGAGTAGCCAGTCCATTAGACAACCCCCATCTTTGTTACAGAAGGAGAGGAAATTATCTGCACCGTAAGAAATAAGACTCTTTAATTTCTTAGGATACAGGCGTCCCAATCAGTGAGCTAAACAAATGTTTTCCAAGACTGACTTGGAGATCAACCTTTTAATCAACTAGTTTGGTGTACAAAACCCTTCATTTTTAGTTAAGCATCTCTTAGAAAATATTAAAGGATGGATTTTTCAGTACCAGTGGCAAGATAGGAAGAACCTGCACTTCTCCATCACGATTGTAATGATCTCTCCAGGGAGCTGCTTCCGAAGTGAGTCAAGTGGCACCTGCTCCCATCCACCAGGCTTAGCTGAGCATAGACTACAATGGCATTATTTCAGGCCCATGTAGTTCAGCTGGGACTAATGGGATGAGAGCAGCAAAGCTTTTCACTGAAAAAGGCTGGAGAGCTGCAAGGTGAGGGTGGAAGAGCAACACACTTCACTTCCTCCCTCAAGCTGAAAATACTTGAATTAACAACCCCTGCAGAACAAGTAACTTCCTAAATAAAAGGAATTTATCAGGGAAAATCGTTCCCTGCTGCAGCTATGGGGCAAGGAACTCAAAGGATCCCTAAGCTCTGCGTAGTGGCTTAATTGAGATGTTGATTGGTTTGTTCTCTGTTTTATTGTGACGTTCATTGTGGCTGTTTCTGAAGTGAGTGGAAGGTCACAAGCAAAAGGGAGAAACTGGCCAGTTTGAGAGCTTGATTGGACAGGCTGACATACCATACAACACAAAAAAGTTCAAAATGAAGGGAAGAGGCTTTTTGTACCCTCAGGATTATCTTCCCAAAATATATCATGCCCAGCTCTAGAGCTTAAGCAGGAGAACAAGTGAAGTTCCCTGTAGCCATGTATCTCATTCAGCCATCTCAAACTTAATACCAGCAAATGCAGCATCAGGATATTGCTGAAATGCAGCAATTTATCATTCTCCTCCCACAGACATGCTCTTGCCCTTCACAGAGCCATGACAGGATGACTGACTTACCCTCCCATGCAAGCAGAATGAGCCATCCTTCCTCCAGCCTGGGCCATCAGCTGCTCATGGCAGGAGAGCAGCAAGCCACCCTGTGTGATCTGCTCTGCTCAGAGCATTAGGTAACCTGAGCAGTAGCTGACAGCCAAAGATAACACGACTTGAAATCAGGGAAGGAGGAGGAAAAAACAAAGCTATGCTAAACTTGGGTGGGCCTGTGTGCCAAGCATCAGCTGCAGCAGGAGACATAGCCAGAAAATTAGCGTGTTCTCCTACACAGGAAGACGTGTTCAGCTCTCACCAGGCAGGGAAAGGAGAAAGAGCTCCCCCAGTCTCGGTGTGTGCTAGACCTCCCGGTTCCAGGGACTGCCACCAACGCTGCCTGTCAGCTCTGTGCTGTGTAACCCCAACTCCTGGAAAAAAACAGGGCTCCTCAGCACGTGCCCGATTCTGGCTAGGAGCAAAGGCAGGAGCTGCAGCACCAAGGAAAGTCAGGTTTCCAGTGCAAGACAGCAGGTCAGCCTGTTTCCTGAAGATCCTCTGTCAGCCTCCTCTTCAGGCATTTAGGTTGCACATGGGCAAGAGGAGTGAGCACAGGTGGTGTTCCTGGTTCCCTCTTCCCCAGGCACAGAGCCTGGCTGGGGAGTGCCTGCTTCCCCAGGCACAAGTGCTCAAGGCTCCTGCTCACAATGGTCCTGGAAACATGAACCAGAGAGGCTGATGCCTGGGTCTTGCCCCACTACAGGAGCATGGAGATTCTGGATTTAGATGTATCTTCAGGTGCCTCAATCTTGTTACAACTCCACTAACCTGTAGATGTAGAGATAAAAAAAAATAAATTCATAGTCTCTACCACAATTATAGTTTAGATTTTTCCTTGCACAGAGTATGACATCTTTTCTATTTAGAAAGTTATCTCCTGTAGCAATGCTAGTAATGTTCTGATGAAGGTTTCACATAAGTCTTGGAGCTTCAGCCTGCGTGACAGTTTGTCTTGCTGCCCATTACAGGCAGTGCAGAAAGGCCAGCTCAGTCCACCTCCACGTTTGATTTGGCAGCCCACAAGAGACTGTCCTGCTGCTCTCTGGTAGCATGGAGTATCGATTCCTGACCATACAGCAAGTGGGAAGAACGTTGCCAATTTTAAAATTTATTCTTACACTTGCTGCATATTTTTTTCCAGGGCTAAACGAAGAATGTTATGAAAGTACTGCAGTGACCTATTTTTGGTACAGGAAAACTTTGAACATAACACCCGATGTCACCGAGAGTGGCACATTCCAGTGGTGGCTCATTTTGTGCCTAGCAACTTGCTGGGCACTTGTCTACCTCTGCACCATCCGAGGGATTGAAACCACAGGAAAGGTATGGAAAGGAAAGGATAGGAAAGAGAAGTGCATTATGCCAGACTTTGGATCTTGCTCTCCAGAGACTGAGTTTGACCACCAGTTTACCCCACCAGCACCATTTCTTTGGGCTCTTTATCCAAGGAAGCAGTAACACTGATACTGGTGGCTCAAAACTACACCTCTCCTTTTTACATTCTGCAAAAGTGCATTTTGCTGTCTTATTAGTATTATTAGGACTGTATGTTGCAATAACTTAACTAGGCTCTATCAATGTTATTGTCAGTAACTGTCTCTCTGTCTTCTTACTTCAGGCCATTTATGTAACAGCAATATTTCCTTACCTAGTCCTAACTATATTCCTTATTCATGGACTCACTCTACCAGGAGCCACTGATGGTCTGGCTTACCTCCTCACCCCTAATGTAAGTATCACTGCTATAGTCAGAAATATTCATTTTCCCTTTTCTACTGATCCAGTTTCATCCTATATATTCATTTTCCAGCAACTCCTGATCTAGGTCCCTATCCAAGAGCTCTGCTAACCTCTTTTTTTTTCTGAAGTGATTTAATATTTTAACATACTTTTTAGCAAGAAAAGCAGTAGCGAAGTATTTAACAGTTCAGTAATAAGCATATCAGAAAACATTGGAAAATTGCATTTCTTACGGGTGACTCGGTCTTGAATGTGCAAGTGAAACTGATGCACTTCACAAACAGAATCATCTCTCTTTTACACATAATAAAGATGGGATTTCCCTGTCAATGCTACAGAATTTACACAAGGAAAATGACTGATGAATTACACTGCAAAGTGACTTTTTAAATTTTTTTCTTTTTTAAGGTTGAAAGTAATTTTCTCCTACTCCTGTTTCTCCATAGCTGATTTCCCTGCCCCATAGCTGCCCCTAAAACATAGAACTACTGGAGAATGCCCCTCCCTCATTTTTTCCTCATCTCAGTGGTACAGGAGTCCCAGATCCCTCCATAAGCTGAGCATTTCAGAAGGACCTCTTTACTCTGTCCTTAGTGGTTTTCCCAAATGCAAAGTCAAATTGTCCCACCAAGTGCTTGCTGTCAGCCACAGGTTCCTCACAGCTCTGCCTGCATGCTAAAAAGCTCCATAAAGTAGTGCACGTAGAGAAGGACATGCACATGCATTTTTCTAGGGCTCGGGCAGGACAATAAATGCTTGTTGTAATGTCTTAATGAATAAAGCAGATTAGACAACACCACCAGAACAGGGCTTGGCCTGCTGTCATTTGGTCTCAGCCTGGTTGTCATGTTTCTCTGGAAGAGCTCGGGCATCCTCAGGACTTAAGACACACACAGTGAACTTAATGCACAACAAGCCTGATGTGCATTCAGAGAGCCTGGAGGCACTGCAGCGCTGCAGGGGAGCAGATCACCAGGAAAGAAGAGCTGGATGGCTTTGTAGACTGGTGCCAGAAGTCCGAATGAAAATCCGGCTGCAATCAACCTGCAGTTAATGATTAGACAGTTTGAGGAAGCAGATCCTGGGGAATTCCTTGAAGAGTCATCTGAAGATGGTTTTGGTGGTGAAACTATGTTCTTATCTACCAATATGGAAAAGCTGACACAACAGCCTGGTAAGTACTATCTGTTACAGGTGTGGCTATTGCATAGACAGTTATAGCGTAGGATAGAGAGCTGGCTTTGTTCAACCAACATACCAACTGCTATGGAGGATTTTGAGACTCCAAGGACTTCAAAGAGCCAGTAAGCATAAAACTGCAACATTTGCTTTCTCTCTTCTTCCCCTTAGCCCTCAACTGCAGTACCAAGTATTGCCTTTTCTGTTAGCCTGTTTAATGAGGAACTGTTCCCACCACTGCCATCAGTAAATACATACATTTTTCTTGTTACACTTCTTACAGGGGATGTCCCAAAGTGAGCTGTATAGGGCAATTGTTGACTTGTGGGTGTTTTTTGCAAAGATTCACCTGGCCCAACCAGGTCACATCAGCTTATAAAACTGTATCTTTTAAGTGTGTGCTGTCGTTGTCTTCTTTTCCTGTCTTTATGCAGGAAGTTTGTAAGGCTTTAGCAAAACAAACCAGGAGTTAGCTCACACACTGCCTGTTTCAGTAAAATAAAACAATTTTTTAAAAATCATCATCTTCTTGACATTCTCCACTCATTGAAGGAAATCTTTTCCAACCTTCTTCCAACTTTGCAGTGCAGGAGAAACTGTTTCTCTGTGATAGCTGCCACATCCATTCTCTGGTAATTGTTACACCTCATTGTTTTTGAAAATCTGTGAATGAAAGTAATATCTAGTGCTAAAAGTCATGTCTTGCCCAGTTTTAACATCATCATCACTGAACTGAATTTTTTTCCCCAAACCACCATTGTTTCAAGTTTATTCACTTCTCAAGTTTGTATTCTAGTTCTCACTACTAAACAACAAATAATAACTGTGTCCACATAAATTTTAAATATGGCAGGCTGTGGTTTTATTTCCATGCAGAAATACTCAGTTGGCTTTTTGCCATCTGATACACTTTCACACCTTAAACTCTAGAACAAATAACAAATACTTCTTTTCATTGACTTTCAGCCATGGAGAAGTCTGAATATTTATTCACTCTCTCTTAACCCTTGGCTCCCTGAAAAGTGAAGCTGCCAAGAAAAAAAAAGAGAGTGAAATGATGCTCACAGGCACTTGAGAGGAAAGCTGGAGTTGTACAGAGATGAAGCAACAGAGAGAGATTTTTGGAAAGGTTCTTGGAAAAAAAAATAATTTAGAGGCACCAAAAAAGGGATCCCATCAAGCATCAGCAACAGTCTCTACATGGTTCAGCTTCTGTGGACATCTGCGGACACCAGCTCAGGAGCACAAATGACTTCTTCTCCAGTCTCTTTCACATCCGAAAGAACTTCAGACTCTAAATATTTGGGGGCTCTCTGGGAACCAGGAACTTGGTTGGGCAACTGATGTCTGCACCTAGAGCTCTGCAGCTGTTTAACAAGTAGTGAGAATAGCCAAGAAAAAGGCAATGCAGGCACCAGATCCTCTATCACAGAGGCAATCTGTAATTTTTCCCTCTTTTTTGCAGTCTAATTTTACACTTGTAAATTAGTGCGAACAGACACTTAAAAATCCTTTCCAAGTACCTTATCTGTCCATATTGTTTCTGGAATTATGGAGAATGAAAGCATTTCCTTAATGAACTGCTGTCCTTAAGTGCAGTATTACTTGTTGACCACTTGCTTATGAGAAAAGCAATAACTGTTTTTACACCAAAATTACACATCACAGGGATACCAGTATTTTTTAATTCTGTTTTAACAAAATTTCTGTCTGTGTTTCATGTGTTCAAACACCCAAACATTTTGCTACCCCTGGGAAGCAGTTATGCTTGCTTTCCTCTTTACTCCTGCGTGCATTCACTGACGTTGTGGTTGTGTCTCTTCGTCCACGTTTCTCGCTTCAGCACAATTTTATCTTCTGAAGACACGCTTATGGAACCTGTATGCTCATTACTGAAAATATAAACGAACCTTTAAATTCATCATGATTTGCTTAAGACCAGATGATGACATTGCCATGACAATGTCATCATTGTCCACTATTTCTTCAAGTTTGGGGGTTGATTACTATCTTTCAGAGTCAGTAAATGCATTGCATCTAGCACCAAAGTAAATTATATTCAGACTCATTTGCCAAAGTCCCCAGGTCAGAGATCCAGAACTGTAACAGTCGCACCTATCAGCACCGACAACTGACTTGGCAGCACCTAATCAAACCCTGAAGGCCACGTAGCAACATGAATGCTGAGTTTTTGCACTGCAATAGCAATCTACTGCTGCATCTGCACAAGGTCCTGCCAGTGACCGCTCTGACACTGGCAGGTTTGGTTACAGTCTTTCAAATTAAATCCCCTGAAAGCTTTGCCTGACCTGAAGCATTTCAGCCAGTAATGGTTACACGTATCTGCTTGCTATGGTGTACAAAACCTTACACCAGTTCTACTGTGGTCAAAGCACAGGCATCCTGGTGGAGAAAGCATCTGCAGCGACGGCATTCACTGCACCCATCCTCACTGAGGTGAACCATTGTTCTGGCTCTTCAAGCTCCAGCCAGCTTCAGAGAAACCCAAAATGCTACTAAGGGTCTTTTGGCCTACTCACCTCTCGTTCCTACAAGCGCTCCTAGTAGGATCACTCTTAAAAACGTTCCTAGTGATGTACTAGGATGAAAAACAGGACACAGAGAACTCAGAGCTCACCCTGCAGGGCTAGGATGTAGACCTGACTCAGACTGATGTAACACAAAGTGAAACACTTTACAGCCCCAGTATTACTCTTTTTAGCCAGCTAGTTTTCAAAACACTCATTCTTAACTAATACAGGTTTCTATTTTCTCTACCTGATAATGGATCACCAAATAATTCACCTGCTAGGGTATGAATATAAAACACCACTTCTTAGTTTCTGCAAGAAAATAATGTTTATTGAGCAGATTTTGTGCATTACTTATCTTTATCTTTTAGACTGATTTTAATGGTAAGAGTCCCTATATTCAGCTACTTAAAACTTCATATTATTCTCTGTAGTCCAACAATCATTGACTTGTTAATTGAGTTTCCTCTATCACATTGCTCTTACCTCAAAATTCAAATTTCACTGTCAGCTTCTCCTTTTTCCTTATTTTCCCTGTGTTGCCCATCTACCTTGTATTGCTGTTTCCACAGTACTTTGAATCTAAGATGTTCATTCTAATACACTCTTCTTCTCAGCTTGAGCTTTTAGTAATTTTTAACATTTTTGTAAGCAAATCTGGAAAGATATGGAATCGTTTTGTGTCTTAAAACACAGTGTTATTTATACAGTTTTAGGAAGATAATATTCTTAAACTGTGAGTTACCCACTATGTGGCTTAACAAAAAGAAATAAAGGAAAAAAAGTAATGTATTGCCCCTACGGTGTGCCTCTCATTTAGAAACATGTTTTTATCATCAGACAGAAGTGTATAATGAAACAGATTCTATAATTACGATACACATATAAATAGAACAAATTCTGTCTTCAGAAACACCTGCTTTACTGGCAAATTTTGCACTAATTCCCATTTTCAGTGTATTTAGATGGCAACACAACTCAATTTCAGATGTGAAATACAAGAGGAGCTGTGAGAAATGGGAGAGAAAAAGACATTCTAATTTAAGCCTAATACATGCACTTACTATTTCAGCTGAACACTTTGAAAAATCCCCGTGTATGGCTTGATGCAGCTACCCAGATTTTCTTCTCCCTCTCTTTGGCTTTTGGAGGGCTTATTGCATTTGCAAGCTACAATTCATCAAAGTAAGTAAACTATGACCTTTGTAAGTTGGCTAAATAGTTGGCTAATAAGTTGCATTTTGTGCAATTTTCTAAACTTTTCAAAACTCTTTCCTTAGGATATTTATAAAGGATCTTAATTTCTCTAAAGGATCTTAACAGCTGCTGTATTTCTAAATGGCCAAATAGATTTTTCTAACAGGGAGGGGAAAAAAAGAGTCTAAAAATTAAAATGTTTGCAGAAATACCTGAATTACAAATAAAATACTGCCTTTTTTAGTCACTTGTTTGAATGCTATTCATAGAAATGACTGTGAAAAGGATGCTGTGACAGTAGCAATTGTGAACAGCGTGACATCCCTCTACGCTTCCATCCCAGTCTTTTCTGTTTTGGGGTTTAAAGCAACCACAGGCTACTGGGACTGCTTGGACAGGTGAGAAACTTTTGTTTCCAGTGTTATACTGTGGTTGCAACGCCTTAATAGAGAACGTGTTACCTGAGAAGCATCCATTTGGAGAATTTCTTTTCACTAAAAAGGAAAAGCACCTGTATGGAGAAGTCTAATATAAGTCTAATATAAAAATAGAAAGTATTATGGCATGAGGCAAGAATGATCAGGGTAGCATTTGTAAGAATCAAGACAAATTATAAAACAATCTATTGCAAGTCATACATCAAGGATCACATCTCATCCCTGACTAGCATTAGAAATAGTTAAAAAACCAACCGCTTTTCCTCTTCCACTAGATTCACCAAGTTAAAGACAAGTGGTTGATATGGTCAGGAGAGCTGATAAAATAAAGACAGAAATGTTTTAAAGACTGCATCTGCATGAAGTATCCTTAGCTTGTACCTGAAAGAAGACATTAAATAGTCTGAATATTTTCTCCAAACTAAGTCGTCATTTAATATTTTCCTTTATAGTGTTACATAAAGTAACAGAACTTTCTATTCACATCTGAATAAACAGCACAGGATTTCCAGCCACATAATCTGCAAACATTTAAACTAATTATGTGTTGCCTTCTCTGGCAGGAACATTATCAGTATCATCAATGAATTTGATCTTCCAGAAGAAAGCATCATGCGACAGAACTATACAGCTTGGCTTAGTTTCCTAAACTCATCATATCCAGAAAAAATTGCTGGACTCAAACTGAAAAGCTGTGACCTTCAAGAATTTCTTGATCAGGTACCATAATTGCTTTCAACAAAGTAACACTTAAAGTATGTAGAAAGACTGATATCTTCCTTTTTTTTGTAAGTACTTCACTTTATTTATAATGAATACATCATACATAATCATGAAACAAAACAACTTTTCAAACTTCAAAATAAAAGCAGTGCTGTAGGACATCTGAGCTGAAGGCTGTCTGGTACAGCATGCAAACTCACACATTATCATCACAAAACTAACCTTCAAAGCTGCTCCTACCTGGAGCTTACCATAGACACAAGCTTCAGTCTTACTTCAGCATCCAGGAATAAGCACAACAGAGGAAGCACATGGCTGAATAAAAGATGCGGAATGGGAGTTTCCTAAACTCATATTTAGGAAAGTATCAAATGTTCACTGTTTGCCTTCAATCACATACATGACCATCTAGAAGGTATTTTACCCCTATTTTCTCCTTTATCTTCCTTTCCCCATCTTTCTATTCCCTCTTATCCTCTGCCTTTTATTTTTGCTCCTCTGCACACGATCTCACCAATATTTTATTTTTTTCTTCCCCCTAACCTCTCTCCCCCTGGCCAAAATGCATTATGACCCTCTCCCCTTCCTTCTTTTCCAATCCTTCTAAGACATTTCCCCTATCACAAAGCACAGATGTTTCTTCTCTGCTTTTCCAACCTCATTCCACTTGCTCCAGTGATCCCACCCAGCCCAGTAACTCTCATTTACTACTCACCCATCTGTGCTCCCTTGTTACAAGTCCTCACCACCTAATGAGAAAAGAACAGGGCCATGGATTGAGGACACAATAAGAAAAAACGGAGATTGAGAAAAAAAAAAATCAATCTTAGGAGAAAAGGGTGGGTACATTTGCTAGAGACAGAGTGTGCTGATGCACGACAGCCTTAGTGCACAACAATGGTGGAACAGGCTGTTTTACTCACATTATGGAGAACTCCAGGGATGACCTTCCAGCCCTGATGTGAGTCAGTTTCTGGCCTGTCTGGCCTCCTCTGATGGCACTTCATTTCTGATTTATGGTTTGACATATTTTACTTCCAAATTAGAACCACATTAGCATTTCTCAATGATTAGATTTAAATATCCTTGTCCTTGGAAGACTCAGTTCAAAGAAATTTGGCTGAAATTGGGTTTTTCCCTATTAGCCTTTTCTGCCCTGGTAAACATGGGGGGGTTTGTGATCAGCAATTTACCACCTCTCTTGCTGCTAAAGTGGCAATCAGATCCTTAGTTACATCTTTTTCTTTCCAGCAGCTATTATATAATAGGTTGGGGTTTTTTTAATGTATTTAAGGTGGTATTAGCAAAGTAATTGCCATTTCAGTTACAGCTTTCAGATCTGCTGTACTCTGGGGCCATCTCACTATGCAAGCTAAAATTCTGCTCTGTGGCTGCCTCCACATCTCTGGTAGACCATTTAAAATGAAAATCCCCACAAACACTCCCCACTACCCATTTTCTCAACTGCTGGGTGCCACAGAGCCCCACAGGCTGACCAGCACCCTTGACTCCAAGGAAGGACAGAAGCATGTTACAATTTTACATGCATGAGAGGCTACATTGGCATCATTATAATGCATATTTTAATCTGTTTGTGAATTCTGCAGAGCGTATCAGGAACCGGCTTGGCTTTCATCATTTTCACTCAAGCCATCGTTCTCATGCCAGGCTCTCAGGCCTGGGCCATCCTGTTTTTCATAATGTTGTTCAGCTTGGGCCTCTCTTCTATGTTTGGGAACATCGAAGGAGTCTTCACTCCTCTTCTAGAGCTCCCAATTATATCTAAATCAATACCCAAAGAGCTACTATCTGGTAAGGTATTTGCTTTGCTTTGTTCAAAGAAGGTGGCTTCTTTACTGATGCACAAACTACCAACTGCTGAATAGATATCAGAGAAGGATTAAGACTCTGCAGTATTAACTTAGCTATCTCATGTTACTATGTTAGTCTTGTGCTAGTAAGGGCAGTGCATCGTGTTTGCAGAAGATAAGCACAGAGATGAGGTAGCAGTTATGGCAGAAGCTGTCAGATTACAGTATTATATTGTCCTTGTCAGGTTTTTTCTTAGCTTGCAAGAAATACTTCAGTTTGAGAAAGCTTGTTAAATTGCTGTTCTTGGAGTCAAGTTCCCCCTGAGCTGTTGTAGATGTCAGGAAGAACTTTGTTTTCACTTAATCCTTTGGCACCTGAACAAATCACTTAAGTCAACCAGTGGCATCAGCTGGTCTGCCATAACTGCCTGCTCACAAACTTAGCACGTTGCCACTATTGTGAGGTAGGTCATTCACCCCTACTTCATTCAGGTTTATGGTGCTACTGATTATTCCACAGTTAGTGTAAACACTCCAGAGTAGAAAATTACCACTGGGAAACAGGAATGAGTGCATGAGACCCTGCTCTTCCACAAAACCAGAACACTTTCAGACAGAGGAAGATGCAGAACCCAACCTGCTCCTCAAGAACCAGACTCCTGGTGAGTCTCAGAAATCCTACTTTGAAATTGGTCTAGAAAAATTTCTGGCAGTTTCAAGTAACGTATTAACAATTCTACAATGTACCCTTTTAAATTCTTATGAAGAATACTGGTTTTATGCCTTTTTTAGAGTAGTCTTCCTGTGGCATCTAATCATCTCATTTTACAACTTTTACGGTAGAAACAAATTTATTTACAACTTGATGAGGTAACCATTTTATTTTGAAGTTGATTTTCCAGTTGTGAGCTTTTATTTTAAAAAAGCCAAACAACTCTGAAGCCAATCTTACACAGCCTTGAACCAAAGGCCATCTCAGAGTCAGAAGCAGTTAGTAACACAGCACAAGGGCATAGAAATTGATTTGCAGCCCATGTCTGCATCCAGACACACCTTCCCTTCTCCTTTCCTCTGAAAAAAACCCAAATCCTTATTTTGGCTGAAGGGGAACTGACTGTCCAGAAGTGTGCTGAAACCTAAACCTGAAACTCACTACATCAGTCAAAAATTAGCATAGGGCAACAGCATTGCACAGCCCAGGCTATCTGTTGGAAGCACCAACAACTGAACGATGCTCTAAGACACATGAGTGCATTCCTCCTGCAACAAACTGGTACCTCTTGGCCAACACGCTGGGGAAAACTGAGTTTGGGAAGCAATGACTAGCTCCTTTAAGGAAAAAAAACAGCTTGTTGCAGCTCCATAGAGGGAGAGAGAATAAAAATCACTAGAACAAGACCGAAAATAATTTAGAACAAAAATATACTTACCGAGTTCAGTTCAGTAATCCAGTAACAAAGATACCTTTTTTCCCTCCAGGTATAATATGTATAATTTGCTTCCTCATTGCTCTGTGTTTCACGCTGGGCTCAGGGAGTTACTGGATTGACATTTTTGACAGCTATGCAGGCTCATTGCCTCTTCTAGTCATCGCTTTCTTTGAAGTGATTGGGGTCGTGTATGTCTATAAAATTAAAAGGTATGTTGGAAACAGATGGCATTTTTTTCTCATAAGAGACAAAAGCATTTTCCTCTCACTCCATGTATGTTACATACAGGTATACAATATTAACTTATTTCTGTAACTCTTACCAGTTCTGTGAACGTAGATAGCATTCATTGCTTCAAGCCTTCTGTATTTGTAAAACAGGAAGGATAATCTCTGCATAGCACTTATAGAAGGGGAAATCCTAAGTCTAAAGCTAGAAAGTCAACAGCCATCATAGTTCTTTGGCCAAGAGGAGTTACACTGTCTTTCAAATATCCTCCTGTTACTGCCTTTTTATTTTCTAGATTCCTTTATTTTTTTATTTTTCCCCTCAAACTTCATAGTAAGCAAAACACAGTAACTCCCCCATGCTAAAAGGCTCAACCTGCATGCTGAGAATCTCCAGTCACAGACACTAATTAAATTCACTCCTTTGTTTAAAAGCTTTCCTACATCTCTTTTAATTGTAAATGCCAGAAATCTTATTCCATTTTCATTTAGAATAAACCTGCCTTCTCTATTTGGGGACCTTCCAGTCCAGATATTTCCCCAGTTCTGAACTAGATTAATCTTCTTCCCCCTGTAATTTACTCAGTTACATGTTGGGACTTCACCTTTGCAATTCCTACTCTGGCACCAGGATCATGCAGGTCCTGACTTTGTTGTGGATCAGTTCGTACAGTGTACAGGTAACGAACTCACGTTCGGCCAGGGCTGTGGCATAGCAAGGTGATCCCGGTATCATCCCAACTGAAGTATTATCATAGGCTATGTAAAAGTAAGAAACTGAAGGAAAAAAATCTTCCTCAATTACAAATGAAGTCCCTGCATTAACTTTTTAGGTCCATTGTTAAGATCTTCAGAGCACTTCTCATGTGAAATGGTGATAACTCCCAGGCTATATCTTCATAAACAGCTTCATATGTCCCTTTGTTGCCCATACAGCTAGCCTCAGTCTTCCATGATGCAGAAGTAGCAATAAAATCCAGTTTCACATGCTACAGCACACTCTGGATTCCACAGCACTTGTATTTTTTCTGTTGTGCTAATACACATACACTTTTCTTCTGTGTTACTATAGGATACAATCACGGTCAAATCACTTTTCCCTAGTTCTCAACAGAATTTCTAATATCTTCAGCTAGATTAACAGAATTGAAGACAAAGCTGGTGTCTGAATATACACACACAAAAATCACAAGTCCCATTCCAGAGTACAAAACACCTTCCAACTCGATAGACAGGTTATCACGTAACTATCAAATCCTGAGCCATTTACCTACTGCCCATTCAATGTACAAAACTGTAAGAGGTGTATTTAAACAATCAGCCCCGTGTCCAAACAACTGCCACTACTGACTGCAGAGGAAGCTGCCATAGGTTGGAATAACTTTGTCCCTGACTTGATTTATTTGGTGCTCAGATTTCTTCCCAACAAGCTATGTCCGTTCTTTAAATGTCTGAATAGTTCTACAGAACTGCTGTAATATTTTCACCACCTATTTGTGCTTAGAAACCTTAGACTAGGTGCTCAGGTAATGTAAACTGACAATGTAAACTGCTCATTCATCCCTGGTAGGGATCAATAAAGACCTACTTTATTATTATTTACTGTGATATTATTATTCACTGAAGTCGACAGCAAGTTATTACAAAAGGGTACAGAATAGAAAAGATATACAGAGCGTTTAAAACTTGTAAAAAAATATGAAAAAGTGAAAACTGTTACCACTGAGATCTGACATCATGATAAACATGCCTCCTCTTAAAAGGTTCAGCAAAGATGTGAAACAGATGACTGGACGAAACCCAAATTTCTACTGGCAGATCACCTGGAGGTTTATTAGCCCTCTGCTCCTGCTAATTGTCTTCATGGCCTTTGTTACTCTTCAGATACAGAAGCCACCAAGCTACACAGCCTGGAACCCTAAATATGTATGTTCCCAAATATTTTCAAAACTTCTAATTAAAGCAAGAGTTGTGTATTTTTTTGCCTTATTAGATCCTTTAAAACCATTGCCATCTACTGTTGAGCTACTCAGTGCAGCCTGACGTGATGCAATGCTCAGAATGAGAGGGCTCCAGTATGCACAGAGGTTACCCACACTAAAACGCCTTTCTGTTAACAGAGCCTCCTCTGGAGGAGTCCTTCATCCTCCATGCTCAAATTTCTTACAGATGTGTGTAACGCAGAGATCTGTTGAAGTGAAATGTCTCATAGAGAGTCTGTACCTACAAGGCATTCAGAGGTGGAACAAATGCATGAGCAGAGATTTAGAGCCGTGTAACAGATGTCAGGGATGAGAACCACCAGTATCACTGGGGCCCTGATGAATGTATGGATTTGTACTTTTGACAGGCAGACTGGGAGTGACACACTGGTCTGGGAACAGCATTGGTTAATTCAGCACCCAAGACATGCTGAAGCCAAAAACATTTGATCTGGATCTCACTGTCTCACGTCAGCTGCAGTTTCTTGGATCCCTCTTGAACACACCTTGCGCAGGTGTTTGGAGATCGATCCTGGTCTTAAACTGCACGAGGATTACAGAGCAAGTGTCTCCTCCAAAGACCATTAAGTATCTATCATCCTAAAGTAACACTCACAGCCACAGACTTGCAGAAACTGCACTATCACCATTCCATCAAAATCTCTCATATAAACCCTCCCTCTTTGGCAAAGAGTGTGCTCGGTAATTGCTGAAACCAGATAAACTTCGAATACTGACAAGCTTAATCAGAGCAGAGGGTGAAAGTCTGATAACTCTTTGGGCAACCCCTGCATCCCCAGAATGTGTCATGCTTCCAGCTATAAATACAGTCATCTTTACTCACGAGAAGGTTATACAGAGGACAAGGCCAAAGAATACTACCACAGAGCAAAACTTCTGTTATCCTTACCGTAACGGCGTAAGAACGTGCAAATGGAAATCATAGCAAAACGCAAATGTACCTACCAATTATTTCTTTTGCTTGCCTTTTATCTCCATAGGAAGGCTTCCCTATGAAAGAGGAGAAAGTTTATCCACCTTGGGTGCTGGCCATCTGTGTGCTGTTAGCTGTCCTTCCCTGTGTGTTTGTACCTCTGGTAGCACTCTTCCACCTGACCACACGAATGTGCAGAAACAAGGATCCAAGCTTTGCACCAGCAGAAGTGTTTTCATGTCAGGGCTAACAGAAACTTTTCTCATCCAAAGGAATAAATACCTATTGAAATGGTCTGTAAGTAAAAATAAGACAGCCTTTGTTAGACATAGTTAGCTGTAGTATGGTATCATCCAACCAACCAGCTTTATGGAGCTCATATGCTTAGTCAGCCACTAGCACTCTGTAAACTGTGCTGCTGTGTTTATTTTCAGCTAATTTCACAATGGTTATATTAATCTATACACCCTGTCCCGAATCCTACACACCAACCAAGCAACAGCCCTGCTGCTTTAACCCTTTTCAGGCATTACCAAATTCATGTGTCTCTCCAGCCAGATTTTAAACCAGCAGACTTAGAAAGCCTGCTAGTTATTATAAGTGCCCTCAGTCTTCCTTCATTTTTATTTTAAAAAGCTCGTCTGTTTCTAAGGATCAGCAACATAAAAATTGAAACACCAGCACCTACAGTTTTGTTCACTAACCCTGCTCTGAGAGATGTAGAATGGAAACTCTTGAAGAGTAAGAACTTCTCTTGTCCATTACACGCTACATTTTGTAAATCTCTGTACACGTAAATGTGTAATAATAACTTAATAGGTGTTATTTTGTGATGATTTCATGGTCTCAGGCATTAAAAAGAGCCAAAATAAAGCATCAGCAGTTAAAAGAATGTACATTAAATAAATCCAAGTAATTAATTTTGCACAAATCTCTTACCTTAGCAGATTCCAGAATTTATTGTAGTGGAAAACACTACGAAAAGAAACGTCCTCATTTCCTCACCCCTTAACGACTCATACCAAAGACAGCAACTGAACATTGTAATAAAAATACAGACGTATGGAAGCCTCTCAGTGAGCTGCAACCTTACGTGACATGACAATGAAGTTAATCTTTAAGTAAAGACACATTTTCCTGTACTTGGCTGCAGATCCTGGCCACTCTGCAGTGATGGGAAATGAGGATTGCCCTCACTGAGATACTTGAGTAACCAGCAGCCTCTGGAAAAATATACAGAATGTATGTGAGCACAAGGCATGACAAAGCCTTTAGTCTGAGTAATTAAGGCAGTCGAGGAAAGAAGAGGAAGATTAAGGAAGACTGAGGCAATTCCTGCATTTAGCTTTGTGATAGGCTATGCACTAGTAGGGTTTCATAATGGGTAACTAAGATTTGGCCACACAGTGCAGATGACTTATAGAATGTTTTGGGTTGGAAGGGACATTGAAGATCATCTAGTTCTAACACTCCTGCCATGGGCAGGGACACCTCCCACTACACCAGGTTACTCAAAAGGGAGGGGGGATCCACAGCTTCTCTGGGCAACCTGTTCCAGTGTCTCACTACCCTCACAGTAAAGAATTTCTTCCTTAGAGTGAGACCAACTCAGCCTCTGCGGAGCAAAGGCAGTTACCTGACTCCTTGAGAGGGGTACAAGGAGAACTGCAAGCCTGGGAGGGAGGAGGGGATGATTCTTATATCACTGCTTAAGAAAAGAGCAGGGTGAAGGAAAAGAGAATTATTTTTGTTTTCAGATTTACTGTCATCCTCACACCCCCAGCCCTTCAAGTCAACAGAGAGGCAGGGACCCCAGCACGGAAACAGAGCTTCTGTTAGAAGAAACCTCACAAGTCGAAGGTCCAAGCAAACTTGCCCATGTCCTGCAGCTGTGCACTGGAGAGGCTCTCAGAGGCACAGGGAGTCAGACTGCACTCCACCTCTCTCACATGACATTTGAAAGGTTAGGAGTTAAAAAGGCTTCCATAAAGGATAAATACTTTGGAAAAATAATTGCAAATTCAGCATATACTCATATAAAAGCTGTAAATAAATAATTTTTAATTAACTGAGGATTATATTCTATATTCACATTTCTGGCTCCAGAGAGCTAGATGTTCATTAAAATCTATACATGCAGAGTATATGTAGCAAGTTTCCAGATATCTGTTCTTAAAGAAAACCACATCCAACTAATGCAGACACAAGCCAAAGAAAGAATTACATGATGTGCACAGGACTTTCAATTCTATAAATCCATCTTGAGTTACTGTCATGGCACTCAAAGACTTCTTGACTTGCTGAGCTGCCCCTTCCCATTCACCAGAAGAGAAGACTTGCTGGGTCACTGGACATGCAGCTCAGCCTGCCACAGGACTCAGGAAAAGAATTTTCAGCTCCAGTAAGTCAGGACAGGGAAACATAGTAGCTGCAGTTACTGTTTAGCTAAAGCAAGCATGTAGAAAACGTGTTGAGCAACTCTTTGCTTTTTGTTCTCAGTGCACTTCCAGATGTGACCTCTACTAAAATTCCTGTGCCAGAACTGTAGTAAAATTCCAGTAAAATTAGTGTTATAATCTCCCTGATGCTATTCATGTGAACCACAGCATCTTAGAGGTTCTCTTTCTCTTGAATAGTATGATTAACTTTGTAACTTGAGTAAGCGTGTGCATGCAACCATGACACTCAAACTGTGCTGAGTTTGACATTATAAGCCCCTTCTGCTGCTGTTCACTCTCATCCCAACCTTCTCTATTTCATCAGATCTTCTTTGCTATAATACCCTGCTGTGAACTTATATCCTCCTGACAGACATCTGTTCTAGAATTGCCTAAACTGTAAGGAGAGCCTGGATTATTTGGGGGGTACATCTGTAAAGGACACAGACACAGGTATGGTGATGTTCAGCCTTAAGCAGAATCCACAGCCCTGTGACAAGGAGCTCTAGTACCTGTTAAAAGAAAAAGCCTCAGAATAAGCATTGCAACAGCACTAAAACCAAGGAAGCATGCAATTAGCACAAAAAAATAAATAGGGAAAAGCTGCCAAGAAGAGCATATTCCTTCCAGAGTGAAGGCAGCTCCTTACTTTGCAACATTTCATAGCCTCCTCAAAACTGAGTTTCACAGTCCATAATCCCCTCCCAAAAGGAAGCAGCGGGGAGAAGGATGTGTTTGATGGATACATCCAGATGCTACAATATCCTCTAAATGGGCTTCTGTCCAATTGCTCCCTTCCAGCCCTCCAGAGACACTAAACCCGATTTACAGCCCTATCACTTCCTCCCCATACCAATCCTCAAGCAAGCTGACTTGCCCAGGGGTTTGCAACACTTGCAATACAGGTTGCACACTGCAGTTAAGCTGACTGGTTTAGCTCTCAGTTTCTCCTACTACCTTCTCCTAAATATGGAGACCACCTTAACCTCCCCCTCAAGCCTCAAATCTTTTGCACTTTTTCCCAGCTTTTAACTGGAAAGCCCAGCAGAGGGCTACGAGGGTGACTGGGAGCCTGGAACAGCTGCTTTATGAGTAGAGGCTGAGAGACCTGGGGCT
>NW_008581800.1:0-1165 GCF_000691845.1 Merops nubicus
TATATATTAAAAAAAAATACACATACACACACACACCCCCTTCCCTAAATTTATGCTGGTGGACTAACTCTGCCAGTCAGGAATATTTGGTGACCAACAATGATCTCCGCAGTGGGTTTGGGTTAGTAGCCTGTAATGCTACACTAAGTTCATGTAAGGAATAAAATCCCATTGCCTTCTCTTAGCCCTGTTACAACAGGCTTTGAGAATCTGGCAGAGGAGGTCATGGGACAAGGTAATAAAAACATTTTTAAGTGAAAGTTTGGACACTAACATATTTTGGAAGTGAAATGGGGATTTTGCTTTCAGCTAAAATCAGAAGCCCTGGCCTATCACCTATGTCACAATTACTAGCAGGTGTTCCTGTAGATATTTATGACATAGGTTGTGAAATGAACTCAGTTGTGAACTCCACTGCTCCAGCACACCTTCTGATCAGTGGAAAAGGCTGTCCTTTATCATAAATAGTCAAGCCGACTGCTAATTAGTGAGTGGTTATGGTTTCAGAAAAAGATAACATTACTAGTCATGGTGATGAAGCTTCAGGATGCTGTAGTGTGATATGACATTAAAATTTGTGAAAGCTTTTAAGCAGTTTATTCTTATTTAAAAAAAAAAAAAAAAAAGACAGCTGTATCTTTGTTTTTCCCCTTGTCTTATCATTCTTGTATCAGTTAGTAAAAATTATCAGAATCTTTTTGTGACAACAAATTTGTTTGGAAACCTGCTTTTATTTCAGTAAAACCATTGCCCTCGTTTAGGAGCTGTCCAGGATGAGAGGGACAGGAAAGTGAACAAATGAACAACAACCTATGATATTCATTGGAGGCTAATTCAGATGACCCACTGGTCTTCTGTTTATCAAACTTTGCCTTTGATGGTAACATGCCTCTGCTCGTAACATGGCGTAGGTCATGCCTGTTGTGGCAGCAGCTTATGCACTTTTCTTTCCTTCTCTGGTACACAGAAGTAATTATGTGCACTGATACCCGTACATCGTAAACATGCTTGGCTCACACGTAGACTAGAGGCAACTCAAGTTTTATATTCTTTCTTTTTTTTTTGTTATTGCATACAGAATACTTCTTAATAGGCTTAAACATTTTTATATCTGTTGTAATGACAGCATATGTGGTTGCTGTGCTCCTTAAACAGAATGCAGGGA
>NW_008581800.1:1196-34171 GCF_000691845.1 Merops nubicus
CCACAGCTGCTGCTTGCCTTAAGTTAGACTTTCCTTCTTCATATTTCAGTGAAATACCATTTTAGTGTAGAGTATTTTTTTCAGCTCCATCTTTCCCTTTATAATAGAGTGTGTGAATAGTTTTTATTACATGTGCCTGTTACCTACTGTATTTCTGTTTACAAGAACTTGTGAACAATGACCAAGAACTTAGAAACTATGGGTATCATATTGGAACAATTCTTCATATGACAGATTGTATTTAATTGGGCACAAGCCAGCATTAAATGCCTGTAGTGATCTGTTCTAGAAGACCAGTACGATAGCAAGCAACATGCAGTATCTCTGAGAGGGCATTTGTAATGCCCTTCCCATTGAGAACCTCTTCCTGTACGTCTCATTGTTAACCAAGAAATCCAGAGGAAAGGCTGGACAGTAAAGCGTTCATGGTAGAAGTCTGTAAACTTGTAAAAAATTTCACTCTTGTGCAGGGAGTCATTGTAAGATAATGCACCTCTGTTTTCTCAAAATAATAGTTTCTGTGGGCTAGGTATGCAAATTGTGGGGTTGTATCCCTGGGAGCATTTTCTTCCAAAAAGTACTTGAGCTTAATACTAAATAAGCAGCAAAACATGATCTCCTAGTGTAAAGCTGGGGCAAAGGCATCAAGAACAACCGCTGGATAAATCAGCAAGTGAATACTGCTGGGATTAAGGAATTAACCAATTACCTCATACGTGGTCTTAGAAACGACTTTATTGAAATGCTTTATACAGTTGTGGTTTTTTCCATTTTTTTTTTTAAACTTGGCTCACAATATTAGATTTTTGTTTTAGTTTCATCTTTTAATTTTTCCCTCTTCAAGCAGAAACTTGGTCAGTATGCTATAAGCTCCATGGGAGAAGGTTATTGGTAATCAAGAATTACTGTTGGTAAAGGATGCTTAACAGAGAGAGGCCATAATTTCAAACTGAACTGAAATTCAGACTAGAATCAAAATGTTTTCAGTAGTGGTTTTAATAGACATAATTTCAAACCTTTGCTCAAAAGAGCTTTTTTAATCACATGCTCTTTATTACTTTTACTGTGTAAGAAGTTCCTAATTCTAGAACTGCAGAGTGAAAACTGTGCTTTATTTCATCAAATAACTTGAGCTGCTTTAGTTGCAAAGCTCCTTTGAGTAGCTGCGAAGTAAAACATTGTCAACATAGACGTTCCCAATATTTGCTTCTCTACAACATTTGGTCTTCTACAGAGTTAGAACGTGCCTGAGACATAATATGCAATCAGTTAAAACTTACAGTAGTAACACGTGCATGATTAGTTCTTTCATTAGTTTCTAGAATGATGAATGCATGAAAAACAAAACAAAGCAAACCCAAAAAACCAAAAACATTCCAATGCAGCACTAGCTTTATTGTCTCTGTCTTTTGTCCTAGAAAAAGATCTGAAGTGCTTGTCCCTGCTGTTGATGTCCTTACTACACTGAATAATTATTTTTGGTAGTGAATTAAGACATTAAAGTTACCTTCATCTTCTTTGAGTGAAGAAAGGGCAGGGCTTCAATGAGTTAATTACTGAATCTCTTGAAATTAGAAACATTTCCTCTTTCAAAAGAGTAAGCACAGGGAAGAAATATTTGTCATTCCACCCAAATAACATTTGGTTCTTCTGTGTCATTGGTATATGACTTTTCTGTCAAAGTTTTTAGCTGTTTGACTTAATAGAGTGCACAGATGCTTCCTGTGGAGTTTTAGAAAAGATTCTTGTTAGCATAGAGAAGCTAGGACAGGACAGCACTGAGTGTAAAATTCATATGTGCCTTTTGGTATATATGCATATAGGGTTTGTGCAGTTTGAATTCTTTTGAAAGCTTATTCAAAAATATGATAATGCTACTATCACTAATTTTCCCAAAGTACTTTCTAGTGTAAATATTTCTGCAACTGTCAGGATGGCACAGTATGGGGGCCATGGAGAACTGTTACCCAGGGAAACCCTGGTTCCACAGGTTTCTTCTCTCACAGGTGTTTATTCATATTTGTGAATAAAATGCTGTATTATTTCCTGAGTATTCCTGGCATATCTCTCTCTGTCACATCAGATTTGTTTCTGGACCACACAGATTAGATGAAATGTACTTTTCATTTGATTATAAGGGTCACAGGTTGTGATATGTGTTATTATTCATGTAGGAAGTGAATCATGGTTTATAAAGAAAACAACCTGGTGAAACATTATTTCTAATCAAGAGTTAATATCTTATACTCTTTTTTCTCCTACTCTTTCTGTCATTGCAGTCCTGGGATGACCAGACCAGACTGAATGGACTTCAGTCCATGGCCTTTTCACCCTTTCCTTTTTCCCTCTAGTATCTTTAAATAATGATATTAAAAGCAATGCCTAGGAGTTTCTACCAGACTTTTAACTGGAAATACTAATGACATGACATACAGGGCAGCTTTTCTTCAAGGAGGAGAGTGAGGAGCAAAAAAACTGCTGCAATTATAATAAATATTTTCATTGTTACTTAACTTTACCAGTGTATTTTTATTGCCCATATATATATAGATTTTTTTTTTTTTTTTTTTTGATTTAAAGGAATTAATTAAATAAAGCACTTTGGTCAAATACCTGCATTTTTGCAAAACATATTCTAGAAAAACATTGCAGTCTAGTTGTTTATAACAATGAGGCAAACAAATAAGGAAAAGAGAAACAAAGATACCTGAATATATAAATGAAGGAAGCCAAACAAATAAGAATAATACGATATTTTTAAGGTCTTAGTTTGTTTGGATTTTTTTTTTTTTTTAAAGAGATATATGCTTATAAGTAGAACAAACACTAGATTTCCCCTTTATATAATAAATTCAGCTTCAGTCACATACGTTTGTATGATATTTGACTTCTTAGAGTAAATAACCAAATCTTTATTGGAACAAGAGATCCTTGGCATTACTTGGAACCTATTTTTAAACAAATTAATTTTTTTGCAGAAATAGCAGATTAGCACATTTTCAGAGCATTGTGCTCATTTTTTCTCAGCATCTTAAATTCAGTGTTTGGCACCTGCTGTTGTGTGTCATTTAAGCCTTTATAAGAAGTTTTGCCTCATCCTAGGAATCCTGTTAATGTCTGTGAATCTGGGGTAGTTGGAGTTGTTGGTTTTTGTGAAGATTTGGCAGTTGGGCAAAATTTTACAGCCATGTGTACTAGTCTGTTCTTGCTGTTGAAAGCTGCAGCTGAGTGGGCAATTTTAACCATAATACTTGAAAAGAATCAACAATTAAAATAATGATTTGCTAGCTCAAGTATTTTTTTTTTTTTTTCTTCTTAGGAAAGATATTTTGCTGCTATCATAAACTCGTTAGTCTTTAAAAATTAAAAACTAATGCTGTTCAGGAGACTAAAACTTGCAGGCACATGATATGTCAAATCAGAATTTATTTCTTATACTCTTAATCAAATATTCTGTATAATTCCTGAGTTGTAATGCAAAAGAAAAAGATAACAGTAAAGTGTTTAGTGTAGCAGTATTGCTTATTTATGCTATTGTTGAATTAATAGTATAGTACCCACTGTTACAGAGGTGACTGTATGATATGTGAAAGTAGGAGGAAAAGGAGAATTATATTAGGTTGGTTTAGAGGTGTTTGTTGTTTTTTTTGTGTTGTTTTTTTTTTTTTTATTTTATTTTTTCTGGATACACTAGAGTAGTGTGGTAATAATAATAATAATAAAGAGTAATCTTAATTTATTTTGATATCTTTTTGTATTTGTTTAAAATTCCCTGGTATATTGTGGTTCTTCGGTTTCAGTGCTGTCATACAGAAATTTGTCAGCTAGAAATGTTTATAAGACTATTTTCAAAAGATCTTTTTGGAGGGTTAAACTTTTTTCCAGCTGATTGTTTGTGTACAATGTAGTGATCTGGCTCCCCCTAGTGTATTAAAGAGCCCCCAAAGATTTAATCAAGTATTTAATGGATTAATAAAATGGGAACATATTTTTGTGAGACATAACACCCTGTTCCATTGGAAAAACATCACTACAGTTTTTAGGAAGACGCAAAAATTTCTGACTACTTTGTACTGCAGTTGTTCCAATAAAATGAAATGTCATGTTTTTAAACAGTTTTTTTTTTTTCATAAATTAGCTAATAGGAAATAAAGCTTCTGAAAGACTTCTTTAGACACCAGAATGTGTTGCAGACTTCTGGGAATGGCTGCAAATTTACTAACTTTCTGTCCTCTTAGGAAAAGATTTATGTCCAATGAAACTGTTTAGAGAAGCTCTTTCTAAAATGAAAGTGTTTAGTAAAATCGTCTTTCTTTTTGTAGCTGTTACACTATGCATCTAATGAAATCATAAACGGAAAATTATAGCTTCATTCTAGGGAATGTGAAGACTTACTCCAACAGATGGCATCAAAACACCGGTCTGAACTATATGATTGCTGATTGTTAATTGCTTCTGTAAAACAATCCTTTTAAACAGAGTAATGCATTTTATCATACAGATTATAGTTCTACGCATTTTGGTTTTTCAATATGTGTTAACATTTTCTCCTCCAGTGTAAGATTTAGTGTTTCCATAATTATCGGATTAAACAACAGTGACTCAATTTTTTTTTTCTTTTAAGAAATGAGGAGAAGAAGATAGAGATTTATGAATCACAATTTCGGTTTATTCAGAAATACTAAATTACTGTACAAGTATGAGCTTCTATTATACACAAAACAAATGGAGCAAGATGCCCTTAAGTGCAAAAACAATTACCTAGTCCAGCATTCTTCACTCGAGAAACTCCCTGTGACGTTAGTAGAAGCCTTGGCTGTGTAAGGAAAGCAGAGTGCAAAAAGATACTGTGCAATATCCATTAATCATTATGAAATCAATACCCCTGATTATCCATTGGTATTGTTCTTGCACCATAAAGGCTGGGTATTTTACACAGAGCTAAATGAATGGGGAAATGCTTTTAGATGACTTGGTTAGTCCATCAGTAATGATGTGGGGAATTACATGAGAGTTTGTTTCGTGGAGTTGTTCTCGTTTCAAACGTAGTCAGCCCGAGAGTGTTGCAGAGATAGCATGCTCAGGTTTGAGGAGTCCAAAACCACCTTTCTGGTGCTTTCTGCCCTTGCGCCCGTGGAGGGCTGGCCGGTGCCGAGAGGGGATTGCGTCCAGCTCGCCAGCTGCGGTTCGGGCTGTGGTGCTCTGCTTCCTCAGAAGGGACCCTTGGGACCTTGCCTGGGTGAGTGTTGCCTTTTACCTCAATGTAATGGAGGTAACCAGAATGGTGGGGAAAATCAGGCTAGGAAAATAAATTAAGAAATAGCTGTACGTACATTCAGGACTTCTACTCCAGACTCTCTTTTGTTACAATATTACATTATTATATGTTCTAAAGTGCCTATTATATATAGAATGTGTAATTATATTAATATCGTAACTATATTGTAATCAGTATGCAGCTGTCTGCTAAATGGAATATCAGGCCTGCAATAATGTGCCATTCATTGGCCTTCGTGGCAACCTGTTACAAAAAGGGACGTGTGACGACTGTGTCCTGCAGTCTGATTTCCCCTGGTGGATCGAGAGGGGCTGTGCTAGAAAGGAGCACTCTTATGTCAAAGTGCCATTGGTGGATGTTTCTGTTTTGGGTGTGATGGAAGCCAGATGCAGTGAAAAGGAATTTGCTTTCCTACAGTGCAGTTGTCTGTGTGTAGCAAACTTTTGCACTAATGGTTCTAGAAAGGTGCCTAAATGCAAATCTGTCCACTGACCTCCATCCTTTGCTAGCATGTCCTAATGATCTGTATGTAGACTGGTAAATGGATGACAGGCAGTTCCCACAGAGTTTGAGTATCAGTAACTTACTTGAATGTGTTTGACATTGGGAAATAACTAGTTGCATTAATGAGTAAAAATAAATTGGCCTATTCTTAGCAGTCTGAACAGTTTAGGGACTACCTGGTATTGAATGTTGAGTGACATAGGTGTGCTAGGGATATAGTTTGATCAACTGACTCCTGAAATGGCATAGAAATTTTCAGCCACTTGGAAAAGGTTTGGTAAGCTGGAAGCAGAGAGTTTGTCTAGACCAATGTAGGAAGTCCTTTATCTGTTCCTAGAGTACGTTTGAGTACTCTACAAAAGCTTTTTCCATAACACTAGAAGAGAACAATGAAAACAAAACATGGAGTTCTTCAGTGCCCTCATGTTGTAAAATACATCTGTATTTTACCATAAGACACTGCAACTGGGTAAACTGAGGCAAGGGTTAATGGCTTGATTTTCAAGAGGGTTGAATTCCCTCATCTTTCATGGAAATGGGATTGCTAAGTGACAGGAGAGCAAAATGCATCTATATGACTCAAAATGCATCTATATGACTATGGGAATAGAGCAGTCTCTAATGTGAGCCTTGTACTTGTACATTAATGCTATTATATTATTCATTTCTCTAAGAACTTTACTTACAAACTATTTATTCTGCCATGTAATACGACACAAATGCTTACAAGGTAGGGGTATCTGTTTTTGAGGTGCCTTGGAACGGACCACAATCAGCTTTGTGCCAATAAGACAGACACTGGATTAGCCAGTGTAAAAGTCCCTTGTGGAAGCTCTAGGTTTGGGAGTTGGCTGGTGCACTAACAGGACCCTACACGTGTGAAGTTAGATGTCTGGATCCTGTTGTACAGAACCTGCTTTTCAAAAGACTGAAGAATGAGCAGGTACTTAGCATTTCTGAAGTTAGGCCATTTACCGTGGTGAAAGAATAAGGATTTTACAGTCAAACTAAAAGCATAGTGGGAATCAAATCGAATCCAAATTAAGTTGCGTTCTATTTTCGCTTTCGAAAGATGAAAATGAGTTTACTTCTTCGGGGGCAGGGGACCTGCTGTAGGTTGACACTGCCTGTACGTTTACATTGCGGATACCCAAAACTGGCTTGCATCCCCACCTGTTGTCACCCGCAGAGTACCTATGTGTACTGACCTGGAGATGTAGTTAAGCTGATGTTGCCTGAATTGTCAAAAAACAAATCAAAACACCAAACAAAAAACCAACAAACAAACGACAGAGAAATGAGTGACTTGCCCTCAGTGTTTCTTATGCTGGTAAAAAAAGCTGATACCACAAGTGAAGGCTCTTCTGTTGTTTACACACTTTTAAGCAAATTAATTATTTCATATGTAAAATCACAAAACTGTCATATTAAACAAGGTGTTACTAAATAATTTTGGATGCTCATTCAAAGTGGAATTAATCTATTAGCACTGCAGAAAGGATTCATAATTAACAAGGCTGTAGAGGTAGGCCCGCCTGCTGGGCTGTAAAAAATTGTGGAAATAGGCTGTTTCACTGAATGTCATGAAAAGCGATTTTACCCAATAAATACAGTACAAAATCAGAACGGAGGCAAGTATGTATTGAAACTAGATGATATTTTTTAAAAACAGTGAGATTTAATTTTTTTTTTCTGCAGAGTGTTTAATACAGAGCACGTCTTTTCTGTACATCATGTTTCTGGTTACGTTCCATGCGTTATATACAAACAGTTTAGATCTGTCTTCAGGCTGGTGAGACTTTTCTAATTTAGCATCTTCAGCAAATTTGTTAATTTCTGGTTTTGATGAAATTGTAGTCACTGAGAAATTTGGAAGGGGCAGAATGGAGAGTGATAGTGTTGGTATGTAGGGACTCAGACTAACTCCTCCCCCGCTGACGAAGTTGTCGCTGACTTCATGATGTGGTCAAGATGAGTGGTCTTGGCATAGGTTATTAGGCTCTCCGTTGTTAGAAATTACTATCTTTCATTATGCAATTGTTTTTAAGTTACTTTTATTATCTCTAATCTTTAAGGATTTCAAGGTTTCTTTTGCTTTCCTGTTAAAAGCTGTCTTAATGAGGTTGTTTTATAGCAGAATTTTCAGCTTCTCTTAAATAGCGTTAGCTAGACTATTCTTTTCCAATTTCCTATCTGATAATGCAGCTTCTTTTCTTTTACTAAATTTTAGCAGGACTCCATATCACTGTCATTAGGTTGTCACACACACACACACAAAAATGCCAGTGATGTTTTGAGCTTGGGTGTTTTATTGTGTTTATTTTTAAACACATTTCATGAGGTTCCCTGGACAGAATCAAATAAAACAATCCTGCAAATATCTTCATTATGGTGTAGCCAGAAAAGAAAGGAATCTGAATTAGGACTGTATTCTTAGCATAGTTCATAATAAGCGTTATCTTTATGACAAGCTTAAAGAACATAAATTGCTGAATCCCTGACAAAAAGCATTTTAAACAATCGGCTAATTAGGAAGGGGGGAAGAAAGAGCAATATTTGTTTTCCTTTGCAGTCTAGATAAATAACGCTTAACATGAATACATAACTTATTTTGAATGATCTGTTGTGTCAGTATCTGGCACGTCTTTTTCAGTGACAACAATTAAGGATACGTGTAAATGGAAATGCAGACTATCTGTCATTGTCCATTTCCTGGTAGTGAAGCATGCAGTCTGCCTCCCAGCAAGATCATTTTGCCAGGATGTGAGTGAGCTGGTCACGAAATGCATAGTTGATTATCTCATCGAAACACACTAATCCTGGCAAAGCTATCCACTATAGAAGACTCATTGTTTGTAATAGGTCAGTTGTTACATGGCTTTCAAACCTGACTTTGGATATACGTTTTATATATTTACTTACTGAAGCAAAATGATATGTCACAATGAAAACCAAACTTGAGTGAAGAAGAAGATATATTAATCAGGATATTAATGGAAAAGAAAGGAAAATACACTATCTCTGGAGAGAGGAGATGTGGTAGTCATAAACACACATTATTTGGCTCAGTACAGGAATAAATGAAATTATATGGCCCAGAATATAGAAGAGATCTGACTGGGATCTTAACGGTTTCTTTGAATATTTAATTGAAGACAGAGTTCAGCACAGAATGCATTTAAAGAACACTAATAGGCATCCTGTTATATAATAATGTAGGAATTAGATGATAGAGAAAATATCACAGTTTTTTATTTCTTAAAATGGAAAAGCTGCATTAGAAATTTGACAGCTTCTTCAGTGCTGCTCTATTTGCAGCAAAGTAGTTTCCTAATGAAAAGTTAAAAGTAGTATACACAGAATGAGTGCTATAATTTTTCTAGCACGCTAAGTTGGGTACAAAATTTGTATAAACTCTGTTGTTTTGAGATTAATGATAACTCTTAATATTTTACCTTTTCCTTGTAGTTGTTAGTATATAATCATAGGGGAAAAACTTTTTTTTCAATTGTGACATGAAAAAAAACAGCTAAATGTTAGAGAATACCTGAAGAAGCTATTAAATTTGGTTTAATTGTGAAGTTGTTCTTTATTATCCTTCAGGTACTTTCTAATTTATAATAATTCTTCCCTAAGGAATCTTGAGAAATCGCAAGTGTTTCCTAAATAAATAGATTTTATGGTTTTTCATAATTTAGATTTGTGGTAATTGCAGGTTGCTAATTAATACCTTTCTAAAGAGTATAAAAATATAAGAAGAGCTAGATTATGTGAAAAAATACATGGGAGGCAGGAGGGAAGAAGCTGGGAGGGTGAGAGAAAAGTTTCATCAAGTCCGAACGATATTCTTTATATTTAATTTTTAAATATGTTCTATAACAAAAATCAGAAATCTGCTTTGGTTTTCTTTCCTGCTGTTCACAAAGCTACAGGAATGACCCAGAGGAGATACTAACTTGAAGGACATGGTGTGCAACTTCCTTGCAAGGTCATAACATGCTTTAACCTGACAAGGGAATTCTGGTCCCAAACAGCATCACCTCACACACATATCTTGAGTCTTCTCTTGGGATGACTGGGACTTCCTCTGAGGCCACCATTACCTTTGCCTAAGATCCTCTTCCATCATGGTTTAGTCCTGCTGGCTGTGCTGAGCTGTGCCAGCCTGAAAGGCTTGTGTAAATTCCTCTTTGCCGCACCCTACGCAAACCAAGGAGAATTTCTAAGATCTAAAATTAAAGCAAAGTTTATCCTTGTCACTATGCATCATGTTAACACCCTTCAGAGAAAGTGGGACTAGACAATGACTGCTTTTTAGAGGGAGAAGCACATGCTTTGTCACTCTTGGTGGGGGTTAGATCTCTTGAAACACTGAGGAACATGCAATGCATCCATGAATATCCTGAAGGTCCTTAGCCCAGCCTGCTGCCTGCCCTGAGTGATGCTTGTCCCTATGAGAGGAGAAAGTCATGATTGTCCAGGTCACCTCACTATTGATCTAACAGTGGTGTGGAATTCTGCACAGGGGCCTGGGAATGCCAGCTTTGTGCTCATAAATTTAGGATGCCTTCTCTGTCCAAATTGTTCAAAATGGAGCATACATAAAAACAAGAACAGACTGGGAAACATACTCAGGACTTTCACAGCATCTTCTTTCTCAGGGTCTCTCATCACTTTACAAATCTGAATGAGTAATATTCACAGTACAAATAACAAAACAAGAAGCTGATTCCAGATCTCTTGATGTGAACCTCTTAGAAAATTGTAGCTCGGTTTATTCTTGTGCAGTGATGCTGCCTCTCCCTATCTCTATTTCTGCCCAATACCTTTGATGCTTGTTAGCTAAACTCAACCAGATTTGAAAGAAATGTAGCGGTATCAAACAGATGTGTTCCTAAAAGTTTTGTGAAGATTGGCAAGATAAATAAGCCCAAACTGTTCTCTGTACTTGGGCAAAATTGGGCGGAGTGCAACCTTACACGGCCTTTTGAGCAGCAAGTGCCAGGCCGGTGGGCAATCTCTGTTTTCTAGTAGCAGTCATGGCACAGGCTGTTTCTTGCCTCCTGGGAATACCCTTCAAGAATGGGTAGGATGGAGCCTGCATTACAATAACAGGAGCAGTCTGTAAGCAAAATAAAAATGAATTATTAAAAAAAAAGTAAATTGCTTCAAGGAAAGTAATTAAATTACGGTGTATGTGCTGGCATGATGCTGAATATAATGCATGTCAAAATATCCACTATTTCTAGGAAAACCGATATCCCAATATACCCTTCCAGTTCAATCAATAGCACTGCTTTTCCACATACATCATTTTTAATCAATGTAAATGAAAAATTTCACATGATAAGCTAGTTAAACTCTGGTTTTCAATAACCTAATTTTAAATAGGAATTAAAAATGAAGATATTTATTTTTGTAGTAAGATCTGTCTTCCTAAAGTGCTCCTTAAGAGTAAGATACTATCATGTCAATAGGGAACAGATTTTTCTCCTGAATGTTTTCAGAGAGACAATTTTTAAAGAAAATATATATTTTCATTTCTGCAGTTTCGTACTATGTCAGCATGTCACTTCACATTTTCAAAATGGTCCTTCCAGAAAGTTACTGGGGGGGAAGGGAGGGGAGGAACATATTCCTGCTCTTGCTGTCATGAAGGTTCTGTTAGGTTGACCTAGGAAATCAGCAGGAGGCATATATAAGCTAAAGAGAAGTATCTCATTCATACTTCTTATATAACTTGATTTATGAAGTTATAGCTTGATTTATAAAGTTTACATCTGGATTTTCACAGAATTTCTGTGAGTTTTCAGATCCAAGTACATAGGTCTGACTTCATCTTAAGCTGGATACAATCTGTGTTCTCATGGTGTGTGCTTGATGTGATTTCAAAGTGGTTTGATGAGAGCAGAATTAAACTAAAAATCTCTGCCTATGAGGACAGGCTGAGAGAGTTTGGGGTTTTCAGCCTGGAGAAGAGGAGACTCCAGGCTGACCTTACAGCAACCTTATACCTGAGAGGGTCCTACAAGAAAGCAGGGGGGGACTATTCACAATGGTTTGTAGTGACAGGATGAGGGGTAATGACTTTAAGCTAGAAAAGGGGAGATTTAGGTTAGGTGTTAGGAAAAAGTTCTTCAATATGAGGGTAATAGGCCACTGGAATAGCTTGGCCAGACAGGTGGTAGAGGCCCCATCCCTGGAGACATTCAAGATCAGGCTGGATGAGGCTCTGAGTAACTTGATCTAGTTGGAGATGTCCTTGCTTATGGTGGGGGGGTTGGACTAGGTGACCTTTGGAGGTCCCTTCCAGCCCAGACAATCTATGAATCTATGTGATGAAATATTTTCATAGACAAAAGTCCTTGAAAGGCGAGTGTGGCTGTTAGTGAGATATTACTTTTATAGATGGTCCATCTGCATTTCCCAATCTGCCATGATTTTTCAAGAAGACTTTTCATGAGTTTTATAAATTTCTGGGATGTGTTAAGCTACTGGAGTCCTACTGAACTTGATAGAAGAGTCAGCAAGACTCTAGAAGTTATTCTAAAAAAACAAAAATGGAATTACAGCCTCAGTGGTAAGGATGTAATTATCAATTCACATGACAGAAAAATGCTCAGAGCTTATCATACTTTATAGATAAAGGACCATTTTAAGTCAGCCTGTAATTGTGACAAGATTTTCACTTGACCTCTTCTGTTTAAATTAAAATATAGGAAGTTGTTAATGCCATAAGATAGATAGAGATTTGTTGTGCAACATGAGAGAAAGCAGGAGCAGTTTCTTCCCAATAGTCCATATAGATTTGAATATCAAATTATATTTCATCAGGCTATGCATAAATTTCTCAGTTTTAATCTTAACTGTGAGGACTTCAGAGGAGGAGTCTCCCAGCAGCTATAGGTACAATATTATCTCTGACCAGAGAAAAAATGGTTTCTGTGGAAGCTAGATTAGGCCAGAAGCGTACTGTCAGGTGCCTTTTGCTCCAAGCTGGAAGTCAATTTGTGTGTTTGAGCAGTGTTGGTAGTAATTGATGAGTAATAGGACTCAGTTCCTTGTGCCGTTCTCTAGATAGTTACAGTAGTAACTTTAATGCTGTGTAAATGTAACAGAATATTATTGTATGACCAAAGGCTCATAAACATAAGAACTGTGCCAGGAACAGCATTGTACTCTAGTAATAGAAAAGATTGTGGATTTGCAATTCCCTGTAAAGCAGAAGCTTTCTGAGTTCCCTGTGTTGCTATTTGTGATTGGCAATATGATGCATGTTCTACAGTCAAATTTGTGATTAAAGATGTCAAAAAGTATGTGTAGATAAGCAGAATATTTTTGAAAGAAGAGTTGATTCCTTCTTTCGTGTTTGTGTAGTGTCTGCTAATTCTAAAAAGTATCTGAAAAGACCTGCAAAACCCAGATTGGTAAAGGGAGAAAAGGAACAATACTGATGAGTGGAGATCCTCTATACCACCAAGCCTGGTATGTAGTTCCATACAAACTAAGAATTATAGAACCCTTTCAGTTTGGAGAAGACTGTTGGTATAAGAACTTTTCCATGGAGGTTAGTCTCAATATAAAATTATTTCCGGAGGGGTGGGGGGGAAAATAATTTAGAGGGAATGACTTTTTGGCTAGCTGTCAAAGCAAAATCTACTTCAGAATAAGCATTAGAACCCACCAGAATTTTCAGTGTTATCTTTCTCTGTGTAGTGGTTCCTTAAGCCAGTTGAGTACTCTAATATGAAAGCAGTTTCATTTTTTTTCCCTTTGACACAAAACTCAGTTTACTGCTTAGTAAAAATAGCATGTCTTTGTGAAAATATCACTTGAAATAAACACTGCTAAACAGATTAATTTGTATGTTTTATAGTCTTGCAAGGGGAAAAAAAATTAGTGACATTCACATGCAAGATCCTAAAGCCTTTGTACTGATAATTTCAGCCATTGTCTATCTTCTGATGACTTGGCAGCTGAGGTACTAGTTGGATCCTGCAGATGAGGCACAAAGCTATCAAAGCAAAACTTCTCCAGATTGTTCTGCAGCAGTCTTCTTGAGCATAAATTTCTGATACCTATGGGCCAGGTACTAGGATGCTGCCCTGCAGGGACTAGTGTCTGGAATTCCTAACGGCAGGCTATATATATGAGGAAGTATTCCTCTTTGAGTTTTTCCACTTTCTTCTTCGATGTGTGAAGCGCGTTGTTAGATAGAATGCTAGTGCTTCCTGCATCTATTTCTGGGAACTGGTAGCGAGCTTCAAAACTATAGTGTATATATTTAAGAGTACATAGTTGTACAGTGGCTTTTATGGTAGATCAATGTGGCAGAAAAGGTGTTCCTATGAGAATCATTATCCACTTTGCTGCTTATGCTGAATCTGAGACACTAGCTTCTTCTGGCTGCAACAGCACCTGTAAATACTTTCTGGCTGTCTGCTACTCTAACATCTGGTATAACCTGTGAATTACACTGCTTGGCCAACCTCTGTGCTATCTAACCCCTGGGGCACTAATTCTCCCTCTGAGTCTCCGAAGGAAGATGATGTGTTTCATGAGACTAGGGGAAGTGGCAGTAGATCATTCCAGTAACGAGAAAAGGCTTGTTGTTGAGCAGTGCTTCTGCAGCTGCTCAGAAACAACAGGACGTGCCTTTGTGAAGCAGTCCAAATGCAGTGTTGCTCATTGACTGAAGCCATGAAACCTGTAAACTGGAAGAAAAGAATGTGTGGTTATTCTGTTGAAGTTACAATGCCATCCTGTATAGCCCCTCTTTTCTCCCAGTGTTTCATGCCATAATAAATAGTGTTACTGCTGTTACTAACTGTATACTGAATATGTGGTAACTGTATATTGTCTGTGATAATAGTTGTGGGTTACTGATGGCTTGGAGGGAAAACAGATGTTTTTTAAAAAATTCTAACCTCCTTTATCAGCAAGCTGTTTCTGAAAGATTCAGAAGGCTCGGTGACTTCTTGAGACTGGTTTGAGATAACTCGGGATATACCAATATCATAGGTAGAAGCCTCTTATATGATAACAACTAACTAATAACAGCTCAGGTTTGAATATAAATGAATTGTTTCTAGTATAAAAACACAAGACAAATTCCATTGACCTCTGCTGCTGAGAGAGAAAAAAATTTGTCGTCTTAAGTTCAAGAAAGGGGGGAGACTGAGACTTGTTTTGGGCTCCTTGCAGTAAGCCAAAATACATCAAATCTTTTAACAGGGAAGGGAACGATCATGCACAACAATACACACGCAAAGTAACACCCAGTATTGCACTTGTGGGAGAAAAGACTTAATATGCTAACACTGGTTTTCTGTCACTCCGAGTTTCTGTCTTACAATAACTGTACAGAGAAAAAGCAGAATGTTGATGCTTTTTTTGGCAGTAGTGATCTAGCAATGGCATTGATAGCAAATGTTTTAGCACTGTTCCATGAATCAGATATTTCTGTTGTTTAGACACCCATTTTTGAGGTCAAAGTTCTCAAGAGTATCATTTTATTGTTACTTAGCTCTAAACTTCTTTTCCATCCATTATTTCTATTTTAATATCTGGATATGTATGCTGTAAAATAAGCAATCCTTTAAATCTGTGGGTATCTGTGTCTCTGTCAGAGTGTGTGTATATTAGAGAATGTTTAATGGGTCTATAATTGAATCTAAGTAGTAAAAGACTTTAAAAAAAAAAATATTGCTTAGTTTTTCTATCCTAATGGGATAAATGTCATATTTTAACTATTGCACTGTATCAAATCTATTAAGCACAGTATTCAATAATTCCCCAAATCTTGATTTACCCAATTGAAAGTGACCCTGGGCATAAATTCTAAGCAGAGGAAGGCTCTGATTCCTTGATCTTTGGCACTCTTTTGTTGAAACGGAACATGGTGTCTTAAATCAGCAGAATAATTTAGGAATGGTAGATACTGAAACAACTAATTTTTCTTTCCTGTAATCTGCATAGACTTCAAAATGCCTACAAAGCACAAAGTGCCAGTTCATATAATTTGTTGGCAAGGATAAAAAGAAGAAAGGAAATGATTTCCTAAGCGTGTGAATCAGCCCAGCTTTAACAGATATTTTTCTGTCATGTGCAGCCTGAGGGCTTATGCCTATCTGAGCTTTATTTGACAATTACCACTTGCCAGCATAATTAAATGATAATTTATAAATACTGAGAGAGCATTATGGGGAAGAGCAAATAGGTGCTTATCAGGGCATTGAATAAACTTGATCTGCCTCACTGGCAATTTTCATCTCTTATCTACGTTGTTAACTGGTCTCTTTTTTTTTTTTTCCCTCCCCTGTTTTGTTTTGGTTTGATAGCTGCTGGATTGATTGTATCTACCTGCCTGTATTTCTTACTTTTTCATATTCCTAGCATTATTTTTTCTCCTATTGCTTTTGCCATCGATATTTTGAAAAATACCAAATAGCAAAATAAACATCAGGCAGGGTAATATGTGTGCCTATGAGAGAATGAAAAGAAAATCCACACAGTTCATGTTGGGTAGATTTTTCATGAGTTTCCTGATTGTAAATCTCTTGCTTTTATTTATTTATTTGTTTATGTAATGGTTTTTGAGCAAAAGGAAGACTCTAATATTGCAGCCAGCGGTAGATGATGGCAAGTTGGTGAAAGATGGAATGTTTTCACCATCTCCAAGGCCCTTCCTAGGTATAAGTGATACTAAATAGGCATCACCAAAGTTCTGTCATGCTTGTACTGGATTTAAAAAAAAACAAACAGAAAAAAAACCCCAAACACCCCACACCACACATAAGGAACTTGAAAGGTTTGAGGTCTCTTGTGCCATCAGTGTTTCATTTTGAGGTCCCTGAGCCACTCTAAACAGTAGTGCCAGTTTGCATAAAATCATGTTACAATATGGGTGGAAACACAGATTGGTGCTGGGCTACCTAGATAAAGTGCTCCAAGAAAAATCCTCTGTTTGAATGGAAACAAATCAGTTGAATAGCAAAAAAATTGAATTTCCATGCCTTTTGAAAAGCATGTATAAGGAAGAGAAGGGGGTGGGCAAAGCAAGACATATTAGAGGGTCACAAGGAAGATTGAGTTTTAAATAATTTTAGCAACTTCTGATTGAAGTTATAGTGGTTTGAGTGAACGGTTAAGTCACCCCTGTACCAGAGAATGAAAAAATAAAGGGCTTCTGTGTTTAAGGTTGTCAATTTCTCAAATTATTCAGTATTTACTGCTTATAAATAGTAATTATTTGCTTTTCCCTCTTGAGCTGAAAATTATCTTTCATATTCAAATATTTAAATATACAGCTCTGTAGTTGGGGCACAAAAATTCCTAATGTCAGAACAGATTTTTGTACAAGGAATAATTTGAAAGTGGGGGATTAGTTTCCACCTTTTGAAACACAGTGCTTTCCGTAATCTTCAAACATTATTTAGGATAATGGAAGCCATCATCCTGGTTCTCAAATGTTAGCACTTCCATTAGAATTTGCTGCTACCTCTTATTTTTTTATATTAAAATACAAGGCTTAAAAGGTATTATCTTACTAAAGGAGGGCAATTGTAGAGATGATTTGATTGAATAAAGGGAAAAAGCTGTACAGGCCTTTTAAGATCAAGGATGTATTGATGGAAAGCTATCATTAGAGACAATTAATGTTCTCCAAGGGAAGAAATTGATTATGGACAGAGATGGACCCTAAGGAGCAGACATGTCTTAATGCTCTGGGGCCTTAAGGATTATACATTCCATTCACTGCATCTGTACTTTAACCCTTTATAAGGGCTGGAGTAGAATCTAACACTAAAAATAAAATAAATAAATAAATAAAAAATAAAAAAAACCCCTCTGCATAGAATTTAATAGGAGGAGTTTGTGCTTTTGGTGATGGACACATACTATTTCTTTAAGGTTGTATTTATTTAGCAGATGTTGTTTTACCTAATAAAATTACTGTTTTCATATATGTGATATATAGTTTTGGATGGTTTTAAGCTGTAGGAACACAGTCCTGGTGTAAAAGGGAGAATTTTCAACATTAACCAGTGTTATGGTAGGTGTATTTAGGACAAAGAAGACATTTCTATTGCCTGAAGCTAACTGTTGAGAGGACTGATTTTTTTCTTCAAAATATTATTATTTTTAATTATAAGAGGATGAGGGGAGCATTATTTAATTCAGTTCCTGAAAGTTGTATTCTAGGTTGGAATCGAGTTAGAGATCTAAGTCAGGGTTCATAAACTAAGTTTTGTCATTCTGAGCCTGAACAGAAATACTGATGAAGCCGTCACAAAATTGTTGTTCTGAGTTGCAGAGCCAAGTCACAGATGGGCTGGTTTATCATGTAAGTTTTCTTTGGCATCATTCTTAATGAAGGCGAATACTTGGCATACTTGCTCAGGTTTGTTTTTTCAACTGGCTAAAATACAAATGCCTAGAACTGAGAGCACAATATTTTCCCACCACTTCTGAGAGCTAAGATCAGTTGCAGCGTGTTGCAGCGGTGCTGTGCCAAAATGAATCCCGCTACATCTTCACCTCTTCATCAGCATTGGGGGTATATATGATTTCCTTTCCTGGAGCATGCAGATGCCTGCCTCTGCTCTTACGGTCTAGCAGACCAATGAGGAGGGGAAGTACAAGGGGTTCAGTTTCTCTTAAATGCTGTAAACTCATTTGTGTTCTCTTCAGATTTTATTTTTTATTTTAATCCTGAAGTAAAGAAGCCTAATCTTATCACAGGGTTGAAATTTTGCAGTGAAAGCAAGGAAATGCTTTTTTCATCTCAATGTTTCAAACTTGCTTAGAAGTAAAAGTGTAGCTAAAACCTACTGCATCATATTCCTAGAGCAGGGTGAGAAAATACATTTTTTTCTGTAGCTTTGATATTTATTTATACTCTTTTAGTGTGTAGCAGTTTGATCATACATGAAATAGTACTACTTGCTCTTAGTATACTCCATCACATGTTTTTTGATATGCAGGCAATCAGATTTATTTTCTAGAGAGATTTCTAATTGATTTTGTGATCTAACTTGATTTCAGCTGACCAAAGGTGTTCTGGTATATTGTACAGAACAGTTACATAGACCATAACTCAATAAGCTCTGCTGAAGTGTCCCATTTGCCCCTGACTCCTCTATCGATATCTAGACTGTTGATATTGTGCTGCCCTGAAAAGCAGTGTATAGGGTTTAATGAATAATCATGTGAAACAAGCAAAAACAATAATACTATAATTAGTAGGGTAAGTCCAACTTGTATACAGATGAACAGGTGAGTCCTATTGTATAACAGTATGTGTAGGAAACACTCCTTTGGAGACCACATATAACACACTTGGCAGGACAAAGGAGATTAAAATAAGAGATGGAAATAAACAAAAAGTGAGCTCAGAAATACAGCTGAGGAGACACAGGGGGAAAAGGGTGATTCCACAGAGAAGCAATGCTTATTCTGCATGCTGTTATTTTCTATTTTTATTTGATATTATTTTAAAATAACTGCTATTTGGAAGGTAGGATCCTTTCTCTTCCCTCTCCACTCCCCTGTCTTTTCTTCCTGTGCATCATTAGGGAAATACCCAAATCATGAGACTAGAGAGAGAATGAAAATGTGAGTGAATGTTAAATGCACTGGGCAGAATCAGCTTTCACCTGCAGGTTTGGAGTGTTTTTCCCCTAGCTGTAAGCAGTCTTTAATTACAAGGTTTAAAAAAAAAAAACTCCCTCCCCCTCAAAAACCAGCCCACCCAAACCCCACATTTAAGACTGGTTACAGGTGTTGTTGTCAGCACATATTTAGCACCTGCAGAAAAGAACATGGAAACTGTGACAGCCCATAGGTAGAACACCCACTGCACTGGCTGGGGGGACTGTCAGCAATTTTTACTTTGTAAATTTTTTCTTATTTTCATTTAAAAAAAAATAATCCAAGGAAAAAAACCTAATAGCACAGATGTTCTGAGCATCATGGGAAGAGGACATGATGGGGACGAGGCAGTAACTCCTTCTGAGGAAAGCTATTGTTCATGCTAATACAACTGAAAAACATTGTCTATTTGTTACCACAAAGCTGAGGTCCAACCCTACACCATTTATTAGTAAATTTGGTCAGGAGTGTTGCCACTGTGGCCCTACTTGCACTCCTCTCTCCTCCTGTATATCTTTTCCTCTTTTAAGCCCTTTTTTGTCTTTGTTTCTGTTTCTCATTGTAATCCCCGTACACAACCCACACACATTGTTGAGATCGGGCAGGGAGGTGGCAGGCACTAGGCTGAGGCTTTGCAGGATCGGGCCCCTGGCAGTTGTGGTACTGTTGCTTCTCCAGCCAAGAGCAGCTTCTGCAAGGAACACTGACATGTTCTCCTCTGTGGATTTGCCAGCAGGTGTTGCTGTGTAACTTGTCACCCATCCTGCTCAGACGGTGAAAGCTCATTCTCCCAAGTTAATGCCACCAGCTGTCCTGTAACCTCCTGGACTGGTCCTCTAATAAGATCCTTCAAATACAAACTATAGATACATCAAGTGCCTGGAAAAAATACATGCTTGTTTGAATTTTGAATTCATCTGTATCCACAAAACTGTAATATTTTCATTCAGGCTAAAAGTTGAATGTGATTTTGATAGAAATGATATAATAAATAAAATTGCTGAAATATTGTTGTAAACAGCATCTGTTTTAGTAATATTTCTACTGATAAGTTGTTGTGTATGTATCACAACAATGCTTAGAGCTTCTGGTTGGTGAGATGCTACAGGAGTCTTTCCACTGTTTTGGTGCAATTTGAATCAAATCTGTGTGTCTGGGTAAAGAAAGAGGGTCTCTGCTCCAAACACTTGCATTCAGTTAAGAATGTGGACTTGAACCAGACTAAATGAATGTGCTTTTTCTCAGAAGTGCTAAAATTAAATTGATGTTATACCAGATTTCTATATGAAAAGATCAATCACATGACTCCTGTGCAAACAGCCGTGTAACCTGTGGCATACAGCTCAGCTTTGTGTCAGTGGGACCCTCTGTCCTAACGGCACAGCTCATTCAGACTTCCTGCCGCTGGTCTCTGTCTGCGTTGCCAAAAAGGAATTAACTTATATTCACTTGTCTTTTTTGGTGGATATTTGTGCGCTAAACTCAGACTGGAGACATCAAGTGAAGCTGTTGAACTATCACCAGAGAATGATAATTTCTCATTTATTATTTTCAGTTCTAAGTGTGCAGCCAGTATTTTAAAACAAAACCAAACCTATACTATTGTTTATGTGACTGCACATGATGTGAGGGGTTCTGTGCCAGTATGTTTTGTTGATGCTTGGTTTTAACTTAAACTATCTTGCTCTTGCTGTTGCAGACCAGGAAGAAGATGGAGAAAAAAACTGTAACTCATTAGGGGCAAAAAGATACCTTTTCCTCTTTAGCATAGGAGGTGGGGTTAGACCCTGCACGTGTTTCCTGGGTGCGATGCTTTTCAGGAGAGCCAAGGGTTTTCCTCTCCTGTTCGTTTTGCTTTGGGGAAGCCAAGAGTGGCTCCCTTGGACTCTGCTGCTATGACACCTCAGTCCTAATGGATATCCAAATCCTCCTTACTCCTGAGGCCTGGAGTCTGGTACTTGGCGTGTTCCTGAAAGACCTTGGAAGCCACTGGAGTCTGCTAGGGATCTTGTGTTAAGGAAGGTCCAAGATGTGTGTTACAGACAAGCATTGCCTAGAGCAGGCTTGTAACTGGCACAGAGAGGATGTTGTGACCTCTGTGGTGGAACGTGAGATGCTAGTGGCTGTGTGGGAATATGTCTGCTGTCCCTGGTACAAACCTGGCCAGAGCCTGAGTGAGGAAGTGTCTTGGGTTTTCATTTTTATGAGCTTTGCCTGATGGTTCTGTGCAAGCCCCAGCTGAGGGACAGAACAAAAAGTTTGTGTCAGTTTTTCCTGTTTCTCAGACCAGTTCTTCATCCCTAGCTCTATGTGCATATTAATCCTTCTTAAAGTAGTTAATTGCTTTGCAGAATGAATTCCAGCCAGGAAGATAAATTGGACTTTTTTTTTTTTTTCCCCATTACCAGTATATATTGTGCTGTTAGATACCAAATTTGGGGACAAAAGAGGTAAGTCTGGTAAGCTGGCCTTGGTAACTCTGACGCTCCAAGCTTGCAGAAGAAAAATAGAGACTTAACAATTTAGGTCTGACTTACAATGCTGGAAAAACCCTGCAGTAGTAAATCCATAAAGGCCAGATGTTGTTTATCAGTGTTGAGCTAAATAAGTAAATTAATATTTTGAGTAATACAATACTAATGTATTAAGGTATTACTTTAATACAAATGTGGAGCAAGTGTATAGAAGCTTTTGCCACGGTGTGAACTGATTCCAGTCTGACTCTATTCAGGAAGTGCAGAAAACGTTGCTAATGAATATGCAATACATAAGCTCATATTTCATATATTCAAAATAGTCTGTGAACTCACAGTGTGTTATGCTACCAAACAATTAATCAGGATGGCTGAAACTGCATGAGGGAAGGACAGCACTGCCCAAGCCTGAGGTGTCACAGTTTAAACTCCTTAAAAAAAGGAATGAGCAGCATAAAACATAAAAAACCCCTAAACCCCCTTACAGCCACTACTGTTGAACTGTCAGTTGTGGAGTACTGGTGTGGAGATGGTGGCGGCTGCGTCTGGGCAAGGCGTGTGCGTCCCCCTGCTCGGGCAGGGCCCTGGGGATGGCACACTGTGCACCTTGGGGCCGAGTTAGCCGCCGCTCTGCCAGGGTCCGGGGGGGGGCTATCAGTGTAACGAGAATCTGTTTGCAGTAATCGGTGGCAGCGTTGACAGAACGTTCCAAACCATCTGCTCGAGGGGATGGTGTTAACTCTATCAAATCCTCGTATTTTAAGAACGCTGATCTCCAGACCCAGGAGGATTGGTGACAGGGAGTTCTTGCCAGGTCTGCATTAGGCTGCCTTCATCTCATCACCAAATACACGAATGCCCCCTAGACGAGATGCTAAGTATGTGTGAAATTAGAGAAACAGAATTGTGGAATTGAGCAATAACACATGGAAATTTTCTAGCTTTCTGTCAGTGGTTCAGATCTCTTTTTGTTTAGTTATAACACAAATATTTTCTTCATTGTGAAAACATGTTTCAAAAAAAAAAAATCATCTTTCATTACAGAGATCTAGGGAACACTGTCTTCTACCTCTCCTTTTAGGATAATGAAGTGATTGAAATAGACATACAGGCCTTTTAGAAACCCTGTTGAATCTCTGAGTTTAGAAGGAGATGATAGCTTTGGGAACATTTTCCCATTTATGGCAAATAATGAGCTGGTTAATAGCTTTGTGTAGAATATGCTGATAGTTTTAACATCATATTAAGACAGAGCTCAAATTTACTCTGAGTCTTAAGGACCCAGAATATTACTTTGCATATCTCCTAAAACCTTGTGCTCACACATTTCTGTCATTTGAAGTATCCTGAGCATTATAAGAGAAAGGATCATGCATACAGAGTTGGTCACAAGGATTAGGTTTAGCCTAGTGATACTAATGTCCCTTGGCTTCTTGTGTTGCCATTAGGGAGGGAGAAAGGGAGGAGAGAGGCTTCTCCAGGCCACCTCTAGAAGAGCACATTTTTTGCCTTTTCCATAGCGAGTATATGTAAGGAGATAAGTCTCGTCAGGCCTTGTGGATACTTCCATGCTCTTAGTGTAGATGAGTCATCCCCCTGACATCTGTAGAAGCACTCTTATAATCTTTGTAGCATTAGGAGGCACATGTTATGTTCAGTTTACATGGCAAGGTTGGCTGGGAAGGATGCAGCCCCTGTGAGAAGAAGCTAGGAGCTGCCCCTATGTTGGATAGAGCCAGTTCCAGCTGGCTCCAAAATGGACCCAATGCTGGTCAAAGGAGAGCTCATCGAGGTGCTGATCCTACCTCTGTGAAAATGCATTTAAGAAGGGATAACAAACTTCAGAGCAGCTGAGAGAGAAGTGAGGAGAGAGGAGACAGAGAGCCAAGGTTAACCCACTACATATATATGGACTGTATATTCTTAATGCGATGGGTCAGACCAAAGCTCTGTATAGCCCAGCGTTGTGTTCCCATTGGCTAGCACATAAGAAAAGAATGTAAGAACTAGGTGAGATATGCGTGACTCTTTCCATGATATTCTCATTTGAATGAGAAGGGGCTCAGGCATTGCATCCAGATTGTTGTATTTAATAGCGGGGACCTTTGAGTCACTTCACTCTTCTTAAAATCAGAACTTGTTTGTGATGATTAATTACATAATTTGATTAGACTGGTAACATACATCCTTTGTGTGTTTAAAAGCTGCTGCTTGGTATTTTCATTAAAGGCACCTTTGGTTTTTTGTGTGGTGAGCAGCAGTGACTAATATTTCCCTTCTCCCTGAGATTCATGACCGTACCAATCTCAGTGAGGCCAAGATGTTCCAGACAGAAGCTGCTTTCTCTCTGTTCATCTGCATTGCTCTTTTCTATGCCTCTATCCATGTCTTCTGAGAAGGGTGATCAGTCTCTGAGTACATATTAGATTTATGTGGAAGCATAATTATATTCTTTCATATTCTGAAATCTGGATAGTAATTCTTAATGTTATTTGCCTTTTTACTGGTCGTTGAGCTCTGAGTTGAAAACTAAGGTACAACTTAGTAATATCATCTTTGAGTTTCTTTAGAGCTCTTGGGTGAACTTTGTACTTCTAGAAACTTGTTACTACTAATTTTAGAAGTTTCTTATAAAATTCTTTCTTCCAACACTACTTTTGACTTGAAATACAAAAGGTGCTAATACTAGGTTTGTGTTGTCTTAATAGGCAAGTCTTCCAAAGGCTGTAGTTTCTCATTTTTATAGCATCTGAATACTGGAAAACAGTTATTCTCTGTTGTTCTGAGAATATAAGAGTTTCATTTGTAGGTTTCTCCAGCAACAATAGAATTAGAAATTTGAAATGGCTACTGGTTTAAGTTCTGAAAATATTTTGGAGAATTTCAGAACTATTTTATCTTTATTTTTCCTTAAACCCTATAATATTTTTTTTTAAGATATAACAGCTGCAGGTGAATTTCAAGTTAGATGGTGAAAGGTCCAAGTATCAGTAAACATCCAAATGCATACAGTGATGACTTGAGGGAGAAGCTCTACAGTTTACATTATTTCAAAAGCCCATTGGGTGCCACAATATCTTTACAGTTATTTTGAATGTGGAAGGCTATTTTAGCAACTCTGAGTACTGTGGGATAATCCAGAGTACAGTACACAAAGATGGATAAATGGGGATATTGCAAAAGTAATAAATAACTAAAATTTCCTGCTTGGCCCCACTGTAGGTACTTTCAGATTCCCTTTGGGTCCAAGCCCAGTTTCCTTTGTTAGCATGACCATGGTGTAGATCTAACAAAATACTGCTGTTTGTTCTTTCCCATTTTCTTGAGAAGGATTAATATGAAAAGTCCTATCATTACTGGAGCACATGTGGTGTATATAGCAGCTGTTTTATCTGCTTAGAGACAGAGGATATTGGAGGTGCTGACACCTAGGCAAAAAGCAGGTGAACTTGTGTGTTGTACTACCCAAATTCTCTGATACCGACATGCTAAACGTCGCTTGTGGTGTGCAAGTTGTCATTCCAGCATATTGCGATCCAGTAGGTCAGAATAAGGCTTGTTATTACCTTCTGAGTGTGGTTTTTTTGGCTGATCAGAAAAAGAAAAAAGAAATAGTGAAAATTAGGAAATTCAGTGTCATTTATTTTGTTGGTTTGTGTTTGAGGGGAGACAAGAAAAGGGAGGGAGATTTGTGCGTTTTACTGGAGGAAGTGCTTGAGGGCTTTTGCTAGCTCATTTACTGCATCTCAGTGCTTGCACTTGCTTCATTGAATACAGTCCCTTGTAGCTCATTTTTTTTCAGCTACTTCAATGAGTACACACATTGTATTTCATCTCCTATGGCTGCTTCATTGAGTTCCCTTAGTGTGTCTCCTGTTAATCTTCCATCCTGCTCTGCCCACCCCTTCAGCTCAGTAATGTGTAGAGGAAGTGATTCTAGCAGTTGTGAATGACACTTCTTCAATGACAACATCTAATATTTGCACTGTTTAAATTAATATTCCATTCCTGAGGTAAACTTAAGTGATTTTCCACTGTCCAGGTTAGTATCCAACCCATTCAATATACATCATCCCCCCCCAAGAAAGATAGGAAAACTTCAGAAATACTTAGACTGAACGATATATGTTTTTTTTTAACTTCTTCAAAAAATTTATTCTGGGAATACATACAATGAAAAGAGAAATGACATGCATGGTGTATCAAGGAACTATTATTACACTTGTAGATAGTTGAGATAGTACTTGAAAGAATTCTGGTAGCAAATTATATTATAAAATTTGGCTACTTGTTCAAAATCTTTTTGGTATAAAGAATGAAGCAGTTTGTATTTCAGGACAGTTTCAATGTTGTCTGGCATGCTAAAATACATTTGTTAATAGTGCCTATTACGGTTCAATGAATACTTGAATTATTTTTCAGCTTTCACTTTTTCTCTGCTTCCCATGTTAACATAAATTTTTTTTGCACAATTCCTTGAAAAAATGAAGAATTAAATTTAAAACAAATATTTGAAAAATAGATCTTTAGATGGAAAATCATTAGATTTTCACACTGAAATCCTCTATGTGGAAGGAATGAGAACAAACTCGCCTATCTACTCCATCAAAACAGCGCATTTTCCAAACGCTAAGCATAACAAACTGTGAATAAAAGTCTCTCTATAAAAATTATTTTGTAAGTTGAATAAGAAATGAATATAGGAGTAATTCAAGTGATTCACAAGCAGAGTCAGAAGTCACCAAAATATTTTAGGAACTAATCACTTGGCTTTGTTTCTTATTATGATACAAACAGTATTTTTCATCCAACTAAAACATGTCTGAATAAGCTATTCTCTGAAGTGACGCATTAGGAATATTTTTTTGTTACTTTATATTTACAAATTTACATGTACTTTGTATTTTTTAATGGTCTGAGAAGTTAAACTTATTGATGCTCTTTTTGCCTTCCCATCTTAATTTCTGTTCTTTGACAACCTTAGTGAAAATATGCAGAGAACTTTACTGTACAGAGATTTTGTTTTCCTATGGCATTCCATTTGAAATTTCTAGATTCTCATTTGATTTACAATGCTGTTTGTGAAAACAGTTCCACAACTTCACAACTTCAGCCTTCAAGATTAGGGCCTTAAGTTAGACCTTATATGCCCACCACGTTTAATTGTTGGTATCCCTTGTGAAATATGCTGAATTCAGTTCCGATTCTGTTGATAATTGGATATTTGGCAAAACCATGGTGGGAAACGGAGAACCAAAATGATTAATAGCACAAATCCCTCTGGGATTGTATAAAAATTGTCACAGTAAAGACTGTCAACCTGTTAAAGTTTTAATTATTCTAGAATTGTTGTGTGATATGTTTGTAGGTACAAAAGTTACTGTTGAATACTTATTTACTTTTACGTTTTCAGTGCGAAGAGATCTGTATTTTCTTCAGAGGATTTTTAGAAAGAAGTAATTTCTTTGAATTAGTTGCACTGATGATTTTGAGAAGCAGATTATTTATAGAGCCAACATGTTGACACACTATCAAGTGCTTAAAAAAAAAAAAAAAAAAAAAAAAAAAAGACTAATAAGGTTAATTGTCATATGAACCCTCCTCTGTAGCCTGCAATCTGTAGGCTTTGATTGTTTCTCTGGGGGAAACTCTGCCCAGATGGCATTTTCCTCAAGGCCCTGACCCACAAGAGGCCTGTGGAGATGGAGAACAAGGTGCATCTCCACAGACTAATTAATTTACTATTATAGCACCTGTTCCAGAATAGATAGGGCTGGAAAGGAAAACAGTCCCTGGGCACAGTGGTAGGCTCACTGGTAAATGGATTTGAGCTGATTATATTAAGCTGATGCTTTGATCATCCAAAGGCGTTAAAATGGAAATATGTTTTTGCTGGCTCTTGGCCTCCATGTGAGTGCAGTTTGTATTATAAGTGAGCAGTAAGGAAAAAGCTGTTTTGGACTCAAGCAAATAGCTTTTTAAAAGTGCACAAGAAAAGTGCACTCCCCTGCGTTTCAGATTCAGGAATATTAATGCACAGAATCATTTGCACTTGAAGCATTTCCTTAGATATTTCAGTATTTTGTTCATACTAAGTCATCAGTATGAAACCGGAGAAATCCACCCGTTTTCCATCAGCCATCAAGTGCCAATACATATTCTTGCCCTTGATTAAAGCGTGTTTTGGGTCTTTAAGAAGTTGAATTATATTTGTAGGAAATACAAGTAACATCTTCAGTAAAATCTTGACAAACTGTGCAATTAAATGCTGATTGAGTGGTAACAGGCAATGGCAAATCCTTGTGTAAACATTGCTGGGTAGTAAGTGGATTTACAGTATGTTAATCTGTACTCACTTTCACTTTGTTGCCATTTGGATTCCCAAAAGGATTAGCTGTAATGTTATTTGCCCTATGAGGCTATACTCATATTTCCCTCTTCAAATCAACTTGGTGATTTTTTTTTTCCATTTTATTTATTTAACAAGCACGGATCCTATAAGCTGTAGGATAACATTAATTGACCCTTGCCATTGTAAGGTTAAAAGTGTGTGTAATTAAGGGTCCCCTTAAATAATGCTGTCTTTAAAGCAGCATAAAAATGACAAGCTATATAAAATCTGTATAGAGTACTAATGCACGAGGCAAAAACATTCTCTTCATCAGAATAATATTTCCAAAATGTATATAGTATTTTTAAAGCAAATTTACATGATGATTTTATTGTAAGTAAACTTGTCCTTTTTATGAAAACATATAGATAACATCGTGAAGCAACCCACTTGCTAAGGAGCAGTACATGGACAGGATTCTAGATGTTTGCATGATTTGTTTTAACAACAATGTAGCACTCAAAGTCCTGATAGATTACTAAAATTCAGTGCAATTTATGTTGTGCAGCTTCTTTAGAAAATTATCTCCTAAAGCAGTTTGTGGAGTTAGTTGATGTGGTTTGTAACAAATAGCAGAAAGAAAATGGAGAATCATAAAGCAATAATAAAAATATCGATAGCTAAAATTCTAGCACTTCTTGAGGACCAGTAGAGTAAAATAAGGCAAAAAAGTTTTTAACACCTTCAAGGGAGAAAGATCTTGCACAAACTACTTCAGTGTACTGGGTTGTGGGATGAGGGAAATGGCTTTTGTAAGGGAATGCAGTCTCTGCATTGGTGAGTGCAACTACTCTTCAGATCAGACTGATGCCTACTGGCAGCAAGTTGTAGCACACAGTTAACTCTAGAGTTACTCCTGGGCCTCAGCAGTTAGATGTTAAATTTTGCACTGAACTGTGGTAAATGATATGCTGCGCAAGGCAAGAAACACACTGACTTTAATGTTGTTAATTAAAACTTAAAGGCCAAAATTTGGGGTTAGCCTTAGCACTTCCTTTGTTCGGACTTAATGATTCCAATTAAGACACTTGACTCAATGGCAAAGCTTTTTTGGCTTAGAGGGGAAAAGGCTCATGTTTTGCAGCACGATAGGATAATTGAAAAATTAGCTTCAATAAAGTTTCTTTAACATAGTAGGATATGATCAGTAACTTTTCCTTAAAACAACAAAGAAGCAAACCTCCCATTAATTCTATTTTGAACCATACATTCTATTCCAAGATATATTTTCCTCTTAATTTTTTGTGATTTTTTTTTGACACTAAGATGACTATCTGAATATCTACAAGCACCTTTATGTAACTGTTTGTCCTAAAGACAGATAGCTTATTTAAAAAAAAAAAAACAAAAAACAAAAAAACAAACCAAACCATAAATTCTGAACAGAAAATGCTAATGTATTGCCAGAAAGCCATCAGTTTGGCTATAAAATAGATGATAAAATCTGGACTCTAAATTTTGTGCTCTAAGCTCAAATCAGACTGTTTTGTATGTGGGAACCAAGGGTTGGAAAAGTGATAAAGTCTAGGACATCTCATGAGGTTCAGAAAAATTCAGAGTATGGAAAAGAAAAGGTACAACAGATTCATTTAGAGTGAAAGATAGTGTACAATAATATTTTCATCAAGCAAGATTAAACCTGTTTCCCACATCCTTTTATTTTTCCATACTTTTTTGCAACAATTATAGCAATTAATTTAAAGACAAAACAAAATAAACTGCCTAATAGTTGTGCAAAGGGAGAATCTATTCATTCTGGAGACCAATGTCTTGGTTGAAAGCATTCATAAAGATCATTGAAGTGGCTGAAGATCTCAGAACTTTGACAATAAAATTGCTTCTTGTACCTGTTGATCTGGTTAACTCTGCAAAGATGAAATTCTAGTCAGCACACAGACTTGCATATGCATCAACTTAACGAACCAAAATCACATGGATTTGCATACGTACAATATTCCAAACCTAAAACATATTCCTCCTAAGCTTCCTTATTCCCTTCTTTTTTTTCCTTCCCTTCTTCCTCAAGTTTTAAATCTTTTAAAAAACATTTACTCTCATCAGAAAAAGACAATAAGAAACTGTCTTTTTCTGTTTCATCAGATATACTAAGAAAAAGGAAGTTGATCCATACTTCCTTTCAGTTTACTACAAATGGCTTCCAAGCCCCATTTCACTTCAGGTTTTGGCATGTTGGTTCTGCTGCTGGCTGTTGCCTCATTCTTTGTTTTTTCCTGGTCAGCAGTGTCTTCTGAGCCGCTCCTCAGTGCGCAAAGGGGACAGAATGTCCCCATCAGTGTGAAACATTTGTGCTACACTTTTGGATTCCTAAAAATAGCAGGAGATTGAGCTGCTTTTTAAAAACCCAGAAGTAGGCTCCTGAGATCGTCAATCACCCAAAGAAATGGGGAGAGTTTATCAGATATATGAAGCTTGGAGCAAGCCAGTAGAGAGGCTGCCAAAACGTTAAATGATAGAAAACTAGAAATAGGTACAAACTCCAGGCTTTCCCCTGTTATGATGGAAAATATTTACAGAAAATTTAAAGCTGCTGTTTTCACAATAAGAAAGGGTTTTTTGGTTTTTGGTTTTTTTTTTTTTTTTGGTTTGTTTTTGTTTTTGTTTTGTTTTTTTTTTTAGTGTGAAGTCTGCATAACTAAAAGTATACCTAGGAAAAAAAAACAGTTTGGGAAAGAGAAAAACAAACAAAATGAGGAGAATGCCCAAGGCAGAATGACTGATAGAGATCGGGCAAACAGAGAAACATCTGGTCAAGGCAGTAAAGGCAGTAAATCTGTTTGTAGTCTGCTTTTTCTTTCTAAACCACTTAACCACTATAGTTGTGAAATCAGCAAGTATTAGGTTGTTAGCACTCTTAAAAAAAAAAAAAATCTACTTGTACTATTTGATTAAAACAATGAGTGACAGGTGACTGAAAGAAGGGCATTTGTTAGGAAGATTTCCAGTGGTTGTTTTAAAGGTGCTGAAGTAAAATGTCAGTTACAGTTACTCAAAACTTTCTGTGGTGTTCATAACCTTTTGTGCTACGTATGAAGCAAGAAACTACTTTCAAAACTATCCAATAATATTCTTAAAAAACATTTTTCATTTCATATAGTGTGAAACACCCTTAGTACAGAACGAATTTTCCTGAAAGTGGTGATGAATCGGAAAGCTGGTGTGTGGAAGATATTTATCTACCATGATTTGTCAAGGAGACCTGGCTGGTGTTTGTTTTCAGTTATATGTGCGTTGAGCAAGAACAATGCAGAGGAACAGCATTTGTAGCCACAGCATCTCCCCAGCTAGTTAGGAGACCTAGTGTCTGTTTGTACATTAAGTTTAAATGGGTGACTCTCAATCATCTCAGTCACAAGCAGAGGTGGAATAAAGTTCAAATTGATCAGTATAAGGCTTGCTTATTTTATAAATAAGAAGCTGTTGACTCTATAGTATTGGGCCAAGCTCTTGCTTCATTGTATCTGGTTATAACATTTGAAGTTACAGTGGTTTTTGAAAATTGACCAGGAGGGTACTTCCAGTTTTCTATGAACATAAATGTACTGATCAGCAAACTTGATCAAAAATGAGTTTATATTTAACCAGGGTTCTATGACACACATTCTTTAAAATGCACACCACTGGCTTGGAGTGTGTTTTCTGATTTCTGTACCAGATGAACAGTTATTCTAACTATGCGCTGCTGTTACTCTGGTTTGGTATTTATTATGCAATTACCTTCATTGAAATACTCTTAAAAAATCAGGAATTTTGTAATTTTATTTTTTTCCTTTATTATGAACTCGATGCTGTACAAGGGCCAGCCTATTTGAAGACTGAGATTTTCACAGGAGAGTGGTTGGAAGCAGAAATGACTGTCAGACTGTGGCAGTATGGATTGTCAGCCCATCAGCTGGCTAATTTAGGCACACTTTGGCTATCGATGTACGTAGCTAGCACGTGAATTAAAAAAATAACTTAGCCCCTAACAGCTTTGGATACTAGTATGAAAAAGCTGAAAAATCATGGCAAGCTACTTAAAGGTGTTTATATCAATGCTGGAATGGAAGAAAAAGGACCTGGACAAGCAGGGGTGTAACAGATGTCTGTCTGTGCCATCAAAGGATAGCCAACCAGAACATCCCGAGGAGCAGATGAATATGGAAGAAGTTTCATGCTCCCCTTTAAACTGATGGCACAGAGAGAAAGCTGCATCTTTTCTCATCCAAACTGGACACAAATGTACTACCTGTGAAACACTACCACTTAGAAGTTTAGTTATTAAACAGGAATATATGTTGGCATCATTCCAGTTCTGCTTGGTGAGAACTGTACAAAAGTGTCTCATTCTCTGAAACAGTGAGAAACAAGACAGTTGGATATAGTTCTGTTAATAATATAGTAAGCATGAAACAAAAACTATCTTCTGAGAAGTATGAGCTATGGGAATTATATTAATCTCCTGAACTGGAACTGTAGAGGCTTAGAAGGCTTAAATCAAGGGCATCCAAATTTTGCCCAACTGAGGACTGTGTTGGCATCTTGTCTGGGCTTGAGGGTTGAAGCTCATAGATTATTACCAGCCTCCTCTTTAACATGGAGCTGCAGCTAATAGAGATAAGCTCAGAACCAGACAGTAAAACAACCCTGGTACCTGCACTAGAGTTTGGGGGGGGGG
>NW_008581800.1:34190-40891 GCF_000691845.1 Merops nubicus
TATTCAAATGGCTGTGTATACAGCAGAAAGCAACTGTTACTCTTCAGCCCTCAGTAATTTCCATATTCGCTGATTGCAGGATATACTAGCTTGGAATATAAGATTCAAGCTGGTTTCTTTCTGTCTAATGTGTCCTCAACAGTAATAAAGTCTTTACATGCAAAAATGAGGTGATTTAATCTAGCCTGTGCCTTTTTTTACCCCCACTGGAATTGTGAAGATTTGGTTTCTAGTGACCAGTTGTGATAATGCATTAAGTATCACATAACAAGTGACAAATAACAAATTAACAGAGAAATTTCCTTTCATTTCAAGCATTGGCTTTAGTAGATTTTTTTTTTCCATCTTGATGGAGACTTGTAACAGTAATATCGTATAAGGTCATCTTGTCATTGCAATGTTTTAGTGCATATATTGAACTCCACTGCAGAATTTCTGTATTGAAGTTGAGCGTTCACAAAGAATTTTTCATTTACACAGAAGCAGCATTTCCTTTCTGACTCTTTCACCTAGATAAAAAAATTCACCTATTGGGATCTATCAATCCATGACTTGAATCATGTCCAAAGTGTCTGTATTCAAATAAGAACAGCCAGAGTAACAGGTTCAGACTGTAGTACAATTGGAAGAGAGTTTCTCATTCCCATTTCTTGTAGTGTCATATCCACTGGAACCTCAGCATGTTTTTTGATATCTTGGGTATGAATTTATGACTAGAAAGCTTTTAGAGCTTTTGGTTTTGGTTCCACGCACACACATATTTCACTTGTGGTACATATACCAATGTACATCATATCTCAGGTTACACTTGGTGAGTACATCAGTAAATAACTTTGCTTTGAACAGTAATTTGGATTCTTCAGAGATGCAAGAACAATTTTACTGCAGGTAATTAGGATTCATGTTCTGGTTGAATGTTAGAATGTGTATATGTGTATTTGATCAGTCCACCACCCTGCCTCTTGCACTTCTGCATGATTATTTTCAATGATAAAACATTTTTGACATTTATTTTACATTAAGTGAAAAATACATTTACAATGAATATTACACTGAGGCTTCGATGGTAAACAGATGGGTTAGTAGAGATAGATTCATTGAAATAATCTCACAGAAAGTAACTTTTTATTTCTACAAAATTTTCCTCTTTATTTCTGGTAGGTGAAAAGAAAAGGAGGTGCCTATCAAACAGCCGTTTAAGATAAAAGGATTATTTGAATGGATGGGTGGAGAAACATTTATTTTATTTCAAATAGAGGAAAGTTGCTTTATGTGCAGGTGGTTTGCAGAAGGTTTCCCTCTTCTGAAGCCCATCTGGGAAGTTAGTTTAGCTCTATTGATGTTTAAGACTCCTTCTTTCATCATAACCACATGCCAAGACAATAAGTAATTGAACTGTGTGTTTTGCCTTTTTAAAAAGGTGTAATCTCCTTCTGAAGTGTGGAGAGATGTTTAGCAGGATTTTTCTAGTTTATCTGTCATTGCACCATGCAGGCAAGGTTCCAAGCCTAGGCTGCTGCATATCTCTTTATCATCTCTTTTTGATGAACACCTGTTTCTGATGTACAAATGCGTATCTGCTGAGATGCAAAATTACATAATTTTAACAGTATAAGAATAATTAGGTATCTTTTTTAAAGGTCCACCTGTTCAAAATACTGGTTTGTTTATTTCTACATTGCATATAACATAGATACACATGTTTAGCAATTATGAAAGCATAGGCATCATTTTACTGTCTTATTTTGACCTAAAAATGAAATTATTTAATTTTAAAAAAAAAAAAAATCAGAAGCCTGAAAATTATTTTAAAAAGGTGTATTTAGGTATAGGTTGTACTTTGTGTACTCTCTCTAACATAGTTATTAATATAATATATACTACCTTTTAAAACAGTAGATGTCTATTCAATGTTTTTAGATTTAGAATGTGAAAACTGAAATAAGTGCAACTTTTTTCACTTTTTTGAGCTACAGCCATTTTATTTAGAAGATTAAAATACATCTATTTCACAAAAATCCCTCAAAAAAAAAAAAACTAATACTGTAGGTTTTTTTAAATTATTATATAAACACAGCTGTTTGGTCCATTTTAAAAACAGAAACAATAACTGGAACATCTAAATATTTTTTAAACATGGATCCTTCATTCATTAACTTGTTTCATAGCTTAAAATGTAAAGAATTTTATTTTTAAGAAATAGAATCCAATATTCTAATAATTTGCTCCTTCTAATTTGTTACACTATTTACTGGAGAACAGCTGCACAAGTCTTAACTGAAATTTCAGATAAACATATATTCATACACAAATGTAAAAATGCATCCTAAGTTATGCTGCTTTAATATAGACTTTTGTCCCTTCATCAGCAAAAAACATTTTGAAGGCTGGTTAAAAGACTGTTGTCAGTGATTTATCAATATAAAGATGAGGTGTATATTAACATTTACAATGTAATTCTTAGTCTGTTTCTGCTTATTTTTCCAAATTTAATTTCAAAGTGAGAACTGAAGTAGAGCTAGACTAGATAAGCATACATTTTTTTCGGTGGATAATGATTCTCTTAGAATACGAGCATTAAAAAAAATACCAATTTAAGGAGGAAGGGAAATCTCAAATATGTATGTAGTTCTGTTCTTACTAGCACTGCTTCTACTAATTCTCTGCGAATATTAGGGAGTAGCAGTCAGAGATGAATGGGACTAGTTGTTGATTCTTAAATAAATCTTCGTATTTTTTGTATTTTAGTGAAGTTAGATAACTCAGTTGAAGAGATTTCCTACTAATTTCTTCTCCTGTCTCGAACACTTTTACTGCTATTGGTCTCATCTAACCTTTCATAGAAGGCTATTCCATTGTTTAGTGGAACAATGGAATAAAACTTTCTATTAACTATAATGAACCCTAAAAATGGTAGTTAAGAATTTAGGTTTTGCAAGTTTCCATTGTAACACCTTGCTTTCATCTGCTTTAAGCTTGCAGAGCTTCAACCATTTAAGAAATTTTGTTCAACTAGTTTCTGCTCACAGCCTATGATGTTTTAGGGTTTATCTGAAAACTGAAATAAAAACTCTCCAGCCTTATTGTAGATTGAGGCAGTTGACACAAAATACGTTTTAACTCTTCCCAGTATTGAGGGAAATACAATACTAAGAATTGGGCTTGACTGGATTACAAAGGAAGAGGCTGAAGCATGGGTACAGTCATCTGTAAATGAACACTTTGTCTTAATGTTTCAAAGTTTGTTCTGAAGATTTTTTTTCCCCCCAGTATCCTAGGAGTTTTGCAGGGTTTTATGAAGTGCTCTGTTTGAAAGATAAAAAAAAAATTATCATCACGTGGAACTCTCGACCCTTTCTTGTTTTGAGTCTGTGTCCTTCAATTTAATGACTTTTTTTTTTTCTTTAAGTTACGATCATGAAAAGCTATTTATGTCCAATTCATGAACCATATCTAAACTGACTACTTAGTTTTGTGCTTCGCATATCTGTCTGATCATGTTGCTATAGGAAGCTAAGAGTTACAGGACCAGAGCGAGCATGTAGCAATGGCAAAGGCTATCAAAAGACTCTGTTTTATATAGGATGGACTAGGAACATTACTGGAGTAAAGAAAACATATTATCTCCACCTTTCCTTCGTACTCAGAACCACTTCTAGTTGTTTGCTGTCGCACTATAGCATTGAAATAAGACAAACAGACCCTTCAAGCAACAGAGTGAGTGACAGAAATATTTTGGCAGGTTCATCTATTTCACTGAATTATTTGCTCATTAAAAAAAAAAAAAAAGATTGAAATACTTTAACAATACACATTTAAATATTTCTAAAATTATTTCTCTCTTGGAAATTACCACATTACCTGTTAAAGTTGATTGAATACATTTTAAGAATCTCAAAATCAAAGCAAATGGTATGATATAGGATCAAATATTAACATTTTGTTATCATGGTAATGTAAAAATAGTGGGGAAAAAAATTCAGTTTCCAGAAAGGTGGAAAAGAAATTATTTGTTCAGCCTATGGTGCAAGTAATGTAGAGTAGATGAAAATAATTGAATTAATGAAAAAAGTTTGGATATGATTATAACACATTCTATAGAAATATGCAAAAAAGGGAGGGCCTTTTTTTTTTCTATGCCTCTAGTGCTTAGTTGATGCTGTTCTGCATGTTTTAAGCTTTCATTGAAAAATGAATTTCTATTTTTTTTCTATTGTAGTGATACAGATGTCACAGTGCAGACAGACACCCTGTCATGTTGAATTTAGTCTTGCGGAAAGGTGTCTCTAGACAAACAATAACAGCAGCAAAAGTGGGACTGCCACCTTCTTACATCATGTTCCTTACAACGAGCACTTCACAGTGTATTTGCAACCATTTACAGTCAAACCTAATTAAACACAAGCACGTTTTTCTTTCTACTAAAAGCAAACAAACCATGTATAATGCTTGTACTGTTAACTTTAATAAGAAACTACAGACTGTGAAGGATGAGATTCCAACAGCAAGGTTAAGTCAGTGATGTATGTGCGTAGAGTTTTGGATTCAGTGTGTTGTTTAACAGCTCAGCTAGCTAGAAAAACAATAGTTTGAAAATTTGGTGGGTTATGAGGCTTTTTAGTTTGTTTGGTGGGTTGTTGGTTTTGGTGGGGGTTTTTTGTGTTTGGTTTGGTTTTGGTTTTGGTTTTTTCACTTTTCCTCTGCCTTTTTCCCATTTTTACACTTAGGTAATACAACAAATGATGCTTTCTTTCCTAAGGAAATATGACTTATTTGTTGACTGAGTTCATCTGTGTACCTTAAAGTGTGTGGGTATATAGAATTGAGTATACAGAAAGGGATTATGTTGAAACATTGATGTTTTCTTTCTGAATGGACGAAGACAGCTTTCAGAAAATGTGGAATAAGTGTATAGCTTCAAAAAAGAACATTTTGAGGGATGTGTGTCATCTTAAACCATTCCATTTTAAAACTTTGTATGGTAAAGGCAAGACCTAAACATGGCACAAACTTGATCGTTGTTATTGAAGAGAATATCATTTGGTGTTTATTGACCATAGCCATATATTCTTTACAAGAATATATTTACAAAATATTATAGTATATATTTATTATCTATATATAAATTTACAAGCCTACATGAAATGAGTAAGTGGATGAAGGCGCTGGGTTTATTGAATGTGGGATGCAACCTTAATTATTCTTCTTTGAGATCAAGCTAAGAAGTTAACATGCTGGGTGAACTTTGGCCTAGTCAGTTTTAAGGTCTTCTGTCCCATAAAGTTTCATGTATTTTCTTCTTCGCTTGGTTGTGATTATTTTAAGTAGGATCATTTCTCCTGTTAGATGCTCAGTCTAGAATGGATTTGCAACGCTGAGTTTCCTCCTGATGTTTTTTTCCCCCATGGCTGAAAATGGGCTGGCACGTAATGATGCCCGGAGAGGTGCCCGCTCAAGGTTCTTTTAGGTGGGGAGTACCTTTTGCTGCGCTGCTATGTGCAGAAATGCCACACAATACTTCTCTCATTAGAAACTGATGAAACTAGTTCAGATATAGTAACTAAGGGATTTTTTACCTCGAACTGAAACATTTCCTTTCTTACAAACCATTATAAGTTTTGCACCTGAAATGACTGGTGAAAGTCATCATCCATTTAAGTGACCCTTTATACGTATTTTGTGGAACACAATATCCCCTTTATTTCTTTTATGTGGGCCGTGGAAATTAACTTCTATTAACCCTTCTGCCTGCATCTGATTTTCTAAACGTTTGAATAGCATCACTGTCCCTTTTTGTCTCTAATTCAGACATACAGTAGAATGTGCCAACCTCCAATCACGTGTGTCATTCCAGGTGTACGAGTTAGTGATTCCTGTAAACAATGAAGTGACTGTCTGTATTTCTGTCTTTGTTGCCTTCTTTAATCTTTTCACCCTAATTGTCACATCATCAGAAATATATCTACAAAATTTTACAAATTTTACAGACCAATTAAGGCAATCTTTGCTTTCTAACCCACGTGAAGATACAAGGCCCAAGCTTCAATAGCACACCCTGTTAAGCTGTAGTTGCCTTAAGTATAAGTTATGTTCTTGGGACATTTTTAAGAAGCATAAGGATGATTAGAAAGCCAGCAGTGGCTACTAAAAGCTAAAACTTCATTATCGGAAACCTGAAACCTGTTATAAGAATTATTAGTATTTTTATTATATCCCTGTCTGAAGCTCTAGCTATTGGTCCAAACCCTTTTTATTATAACATAAAGTACAAATACAGAAGAAAAAGATAGACCCTGACCTGAAGAACTTATAGTCAAAGTAGAATCATGAACAGAGCGAGAATGAGGTGTCAGAAGTCTTTCATTAGAGTGATTGAGAAAAATGATGCATTTGGGGAGGTGTCAAAGGGGAGGCATTAAGGGATATTAGAGATACCAGTTAGAGTTAGAAGAATGGTTTAAAGTAGGGAGAAAAAGGCAACCTTGAACTTATTTCTGAGAAAAGCTTTTATAGTAAACCTTTGAGTACTATGAAATTCAGTGGACACTAAGTCTATGCAGTTGAACTAAAGACACTGTCTTTCAAAAGAGTCATCTGCTCATTATTCTTTGCCGAGTTGTTTTTGAGAAGACCAAGATTTCAGAGTAAGTGAAAATTTTCATTTTTTCACTGCTATGCCAAAATATGTATATATATATATA
>NW_008581801.1:0-6906 GCF_000691845.1 Merops nubicus
GGCAGGGGAACGGTCCTCCGCCACAAAAAAACAAGGCAGACTTCTTCTTCGTCCTTCGCTTCCATCTCCCGGCGTTTCCCTCGGAGATTATTTCCTCAGGGCTCCCTTTGGAGAGGCGAACTGGCTCAGGAGCTCCACGCCGAGTTGTGGTGTCCCCTACGGGCCCGTCCCGGCTCGCTGCGGTAACGAGGAGGTTGGGAAGGGTGTCCGAGACTACCTAGGTGGTCACGCTTCATAGAATAATAGAATCCGTTAGGTTGGAAGAGACCTCCAAGATCATCAGGTCCAACCATTGAGCCATTAGGGCTCTAAAGTCCTCTGCTAAAACAGATCAGAATCTGTCAGGGTTGGAAGGGACCACAAGGGTCACCCAGTTCCAACCCCTCTGCCATGAGCAGGGACACCTCCCACTAGATCAGGCTGCCCAGAGCCTCCTCCAGCCTGGCCTTAAAGACCCCCAGGGATGGGGCCTCAACCACCTCCCTGGGCAACCCATGCCAGGGTCTCACCACTCTCCTGGGGAAGAACTTCTTCCTCACATCCAGCCTGAATCTGCCCACTTCCAGCTTTGCCCCATTCCCCCTAGTCCTGTTGTTACTCAATAACCTAAAAAGTCCCTCCTGTGTCCTGTACTTGCCCTTCCTCTTGCCCAGAAGGTAACGGAACGGGCTCATTTTTGTATCATTACAGCTGACAACAAATTCACCCTTATCCCACCAACTTCTCAGGTGTAGAAGTCCCTGTGGCTCAGAGCTCAGCCTTACTGCTGAAAGCAGCTTGTGTTAGTGACAGCAGCAGGACACAGAGCAACTTTCCACGTTGCCAGCCCTTATCACCAGACACCTAAGCCATGACTCAGATGGCCACCTTCTGAGAGATGCAACAGTAACACAGCTGAGGAAGCAGAGTACCTGCCCTCAAGACTTCTCCCCCAAAATTCCTGTGATATATTTAACCTTCCAGGTGACTTCGCCAAACACACGCCAGCCTTGCAGCCTGGACCTCATCTCCTCTGTCAGTCCAGGCTTGAAGCAACACCTGATTTTTCTTTCAGAAAGAGAGGAGGACATGCATCAGGCAGCTCCTCTTCATAGAGGTCTTGGGGGAAAGTAGCAGGCTTCCTCTAAGGCCTCAAACCTCCATGCAGGTCCAGGCACAGAGTGCACATCAGACTTCCCAGCTTCTACAGCTTTCAGCCAGTGCTTGTTGGCTGTCTTCTCTCTTACTCTCCACCAAATTAATCCAGAGCCAATGGCCACAGAAAACTGGTCCCTACAGAACTGCCTTTTTTCAGCCCCATTCAACCAGGAACAGTGCCCCAAAGTGAGCCAGCTGTGGCTGCTGGAGACTGCTCTGGTCTGGGTTGTCCTGTGGGCAAGGTCATCATCTTCACTTCTCTTTGCATGCTGCTTTACTTGACTCACCTCTGCATTTAATCCCCCCAGGATCAAGCTTTTGCTAATTCATCTCTGCATGTACCTCTCAAGAAACCACAGCAGATGTCTAACTTCACACTTCCCTCAGCTTTGCTGTCCTTCACTATAAAGTGACTTTACTTCTCTTTGCTGCCTCAGCCTTATACCCCTAAACCTCCTCCAAATCATTTCCAGAATCCTCACACCCTTTCCCATTCTTTGTACTTAACATTACCATATTAGACTTATTTACAACTTTAAAAGAAAAACCTTATTATATTTATAAAACAAATGCTATGGACTTAACAGCAGCAAATATTTGCTATTTTGCCATGACAAAGCCATCCATTGGGAAGCTCTGTGATTTCTCTCATATTTTACATTAATCAGAATCAGTATTACTCAGATTCAGCTGAAAAACTTATCACTGGAATCTTTATCAGTGGGAATTTCAGATACACTTAGTGAGACACGTGGCAGCCAAACTGATTAAAGCACATTTAAATTGTTCCAAAAATCAGCTATTTGTTTAGTACTAAGAGTTTCTAAGCACCTTATAATTTTCATTGAAGCCCCTCACACACTCCCCAAATCACCTGGTTTTCACTAACTCTCAGCTTATAGGGAATAAAATCTATTTTCTTCAACAGTTCTGAGGAGTTATTGTAAGCTTACAATGCCACCTACTGACAATTAGAAACAGGAACCAAGCTCTTCTGTCAATCCAAAGTCAGGTTTTCCATTGAGTAATTTCCTTTCCATTTCCTTGTTTTTATCAACTGTTCTGATGGCTGAATGCACATCTTCTAAATATTTGCTTCTAGCTAGTATCTTTCCACCAGCTTTCATCTTCCAAGGGCTACTCTCTCCACTTCTGAAATAGGGTGAAATTTCTTTCAAATTTTCCAAGCTCTTTCAAGTCTGACTAATTGGACAAAAAGTAGCTAATCCCTTCCCAGTTATTAGAACTGGAGAGACTATTTGAGCCTTCTCCTGTCCTAGATAAGCACAGAATTTCTCTTAACAAACTCATACATAACACATTTGGACACACAAGCTTAAGATTCAGAAACTTTAATGACTAGCTAATGTTTTCCATACCCTTAAAACCCATCCCTGAGTCTGTTAAATGACACTGAAGAAATACAAACACCTCTGCAAGAGGCAGCACTGTAGTCAAAGCAGGCTCTGATCCAGGGGGCATTAGAACTGAGGCTGGAAGTCCTTCCAGCTTTTTGCAGTGCTATTCCTTACCCTCCATCTGCTTTATCTATTGATATGACCTCAAAACAGTCTTCTGGTGTGTGAAGGGTGTTTGTAAGTAGTAGGTGAAGAGAACTATAGCCCTTTATGGGACCCTCACACATTACTAAGATATAAATAATGGTAGAATGGGATTCATTTGGAAGGCTGAGGTAATATCCAGTCAGTTTTGCTGGATGGAGGGCCAGTCATCCTGGTTGTCTTTGTTCTGAGGAGGTCCCTGGGGAGAAGCACCCATAGCTGCACACAGCTCCTAGGATCAGGCTGGAGCAGAGCACTGTGGCAAGGAGGGTCACGACACACACTAAGGCACTGTGTTGCCTGAGCCCCACTGGAACCTGCAGAATCAACTCCTCCTGAGCCTACAAAGAAAAAGAAATGGATTACACACATTTAGCAAGGTATTTTTTTGGGGGGGCTTCAACTTACAGAATTAGTAACTGTATTAAGTAGCCCTTTGCTAAGGCTTCTCCTGGGATTCAAAGTCAGAACTGAGGTGGAACATCAACTTTCAATTCACAGCAAATGGAGAACCAGCAGCTTCTGCAGTACAAAGCTCAATAAATTTATCTGCTACTATTTAAAATGATAGCCATTTATATCCCCTTTATCTTTGTTCTGACAGTAGGCATGCCATTAAGGGTGTGTACATAACACAGCATTGGAGAGAGAAACTCTCAGAATCTCAGGATGATCATTTCACAGGTAAAAAAGAAGCCAGTTTTCTCCAGGGTGAAGAGCTATTTGGTTTCTCTGTGATGCAGAAAGCTCCAAAATGCTTTTGGACAAGAGCTGCAGGTATCCCAGATGTTTACGGGCACATCCTTAAATACAGGAAGGTATGTGTGACACAAAACCAAGAGATTTGTTAGGAGACAACTCAGTCTTCTGAATCCCTACACTACTGCAACCCTTTTGAAAATCAAAGGCAGCTGTTGACCAAACTAAAGATCCAGCTTTCCTTGGTTTTGAACACAGAATAAACTCCACCTCTTCCTAGATACTTAGCCAATCAGATAACAATGAAACAAACAGAAGTGGCCCTTAAGGTGTTATCCCTTACAATATTTAGGGGTTTATCCTGCCTTTAGTTAGACCATAAAGTCGTTTTCCACTTCACTCTTCCTCTGAAGCACCTGTTTTGCAAAGACCTTTCTTAATTTGACAACTGCCAACTGTATCCTAGAATCCCAGGTAAACTGTTAAAAAAAGGTGAGGTAAACAGTCACCATAAAGGACTATGAGAGCACAGAGTGACTACAGGTATGTCAGAAGGGCAGGAGAACACCCACTAAAAAACAATCAGAAGGTAAGAAGGGAGCTTCCCTCAAGAGGAATCACACAACTAGTCTTTTTACTGATTAGTTCCTGTGCTGTGGAAGTTGCCAATCACAGAAAAAAAGGAAAAAAAAAAGCAATAGATAAATGAGAACCAAGAATTCCCACCAGGAGGAAGAACTCACAGGCTTGTGTGTTACACTGTACCACTGACAGGAGTCCTTAGTCTTGCCTGAGCAGGGAGCTGCCACTTCAGCAGGCTTCCAACACTCTGACAGCTGACCTAGGGAAGACATTAATGCATCAGCAAGATCCAGACAGGATGAAGTAACATGGCCTGCAAGACTCTTCCAAATGAGGTATCTTTTGCCCACAACAGCCTGACAGGAAAAGCACTGACAGAAATGTGCCAGCTAACTTGCACAGTCAAAGTGATGCTGGGCAGTCCTCGTTATGAACTTCTCACCTCTTCCCTTCCTGATACAGTAGATACCCAAGAAGGAATCCCACCTGTCTGGTATCTTGGCCCTTCTGTCTTTAACAGTGCAAAGAATTCACCACTGGCCTGCAGGCCTCCTCAATTTCAGTCATAATTTCTCTTCCCACAGAACAGAGGTCATTCTTCCATTTCTCCTTGTTGGCATGTGCAAGAACTCCCCTCCAATACTTCAAATGTTTTCATATTAATAATGAATATGTTTTCCTGTTCATAAAAACCAAATGTAGCAGGAAAATAGGAAGATTACACACCCCTTTTTTAAATGACCAGGCAGTCTTCCCTGGCCCTAAGTTTATCCCAGAAAACCATTGCTCAAATAATGCACAGGTGAAGGTCAAAGAGCTCAGAATCACTAGTGTGTCTGACTTGGCAGCTAACAAGAACAATTTTGTGAAAGGAAATACAATTGTAGCAAAAATGGAGGATTTCATTGTTCATACAACTTAAAATATTCATTGTCAGTGGATATCAGGTTCTGTTTTTGCAGGAGTCTGAGACTCCAACCACTCTAACCTTCAGGCATTTTTCTACATTCCTCCCTTTTGTATAGGGAATACAGGAAGAAAGTGTTAGAAACCATCAGAATACTTGGCTTACTCTAAATAGGTGACAGTGAATATCAAACAGACCCTTCATGGCTTCCACTGCCAAGAGAAACACTGTGCAAACACAGCCTGGCCTCATCTTTAACAAACCAGGGCTGTGACAATCAGGTGAAAGAGCCCAAAAAGCCAACGGTACAATGGCAGCAGCACAGCACCAAGATGACTGTTGATAGTCAATCTGCCTTTCATCAGGCAGCAGCAGCATTCAAAGAGGAAGACAACGTGGTCTTTATCAACACCACCTTCCCCTCGTGTGCACGTGACTGCTGAGAGGTCCATCTCCAGAAGACAGAGGCAGAACCAGGTTCCAAACTCTGGCCTGCCCATCGTTATTCCTCTCTCCCCAAAAGGAATGTGTAATGAGAAGCTCACTGTCACAGCAGCAGACCAGCACTTCTGGGCTCTTCAGAACCACCAGTGCTTCCTCCCTGTCTTCTGCTGGCCGGTGGTATCGCCCATGCACAGGTAAGACCCCTCTGAAGCAGTGAGAGCACCAAGGGTCAGGCTCCAGGTACAGGAGAACCAGAAGATCTGTGGCCAAGTATTCAGGAGCCTCCACATCAACGACATCAGGAATTAACACTGCCTGCAAGGGGAGAAAGACACAGATCCAAATCAACACAAGGGAGGGATGTGGGGGGAAAAAAATATTAGCTTAGAATCAGAATGTTAGCACATCTCTGTACCCAAAATGCAGAGCAGACTGGAAAGCAACACAGGAAGGTGGGATGAAAACCAAGTGGATGTGCAGAACGCTTGCACGGAGCCAGCCACCACCTCTTTGAGGGGGTTTAACCTTATCTTCTCAACAGCTTTTACCAGAGTTGCTCCTCTGAGCTGCTGTGGCTCCCCAGCAGGCACACCCAGATGTGGCAACAGCAGCACCACACACGACACCCTGCACTGGGCAACGCTGATCATGCTGAGAGATACAAGGAGATGTCACGAAGAGGATACTGTGTGGCATCTCCTCCCAGGAAAAGGAGTCAATCACCTTGGTTCCAGACAGATAATGACCAGAAATCACAACTTCCTGAGCATACTCATCTGAGTAACTGCCAGATGTTCGTGTGGGGTGGTTACCTTGGTGGAGTTGTGCTGCTGCAGCGACGCCAGCTCGTAGGGATCCACGTAGATTCCTCGTGGAAGACGAGTTCTAGCTGCCACAGCACACCCTCCTGCATCCTCCCCCACTACTCCCAGCTCCACCTTCACCAGCAGGTCCCTTCAAACAAGCAACAGAAGCAAAAGCTTGACAACCACACTTCAAAAGGTAGCAGAGACCCCCTGAGAGACGTGCTCTGGAGTGCACAGAGGTGAGCAGCAGCTCTCACATACCGTGTGCAGCACTTCAAACAACAGCTCCCTGTCGAGCCACGGGTAGGATGATGGAGTTCACCCCAACCCCACATCCGTGGCCACAGTGAAAGTTTCACTTCTTTGTTAACTCCTCAGAACGACCAACGGCCTCCACACAGATCTTAGAAAGGAGCCGCCTGTTCTTCCTCCACGCTATAGTGTCACTGTTAATTACTCAATCATGCTAATAAATGCCTGTGTCTAGCCCTACCCACAAAAGATCACAGCTCAGCGAGCTGATACAACACTGCACAAATGAGAAGCTTCTTCAGATGTAAAATTACACAACACATCACTCTGACACAGTGCCAGGGCGAGACCTTACCTGTGCAGCCCCTCTTTCAGAAGCTCCTGCGTGACACCAGCATCCTGACAAGCAGCCTGCACGTCTAAGACAACACGGAACGAAGGAGCAAAGGTGTTCACAGAGCAGCACGGGCAGACAACTTCAACAACCGCCTCATGTCGGTGCAAGGGGAGCCCAGCC
>NW_008581802.1:0-3946 GCF_000691845.1 Merops nubicus
GGGACCCAGCCCCTTCCCGCCGTGGGAAGCACGAGGTGAGCTGGACGTGTGGGGCCAGGGATGCTCCGTGGCCCTGGGGCTGGTGCAGGGTCGGGCTCACTGTGGGAACGTGTCGCAGCATCTCTGGCTGGAGGGAGAAGGAGACGGGAGGGCTGGCCCCATCCTGGGCAGGACAGCACTGCCAGCCCCACATCAGGACCCACGGCTCCACACAGCCCCTACCCCATGATGGCCCAGCTTTCCTCCACTGGCCTTCCCTATCTAAACAGGGCAAAGAAAGAGAAGGAAAAACCCAGGGGAGGAAATGGCCCGTCCCCAGCAGCCCTCAGCACACGTTTCCTCTTCAGAGCAGCAGGGAAGGAATCGAGTGGATGGTGAAACCATCTCCATGCTAAGCCCTGGAGCTCTGGCTCCTGCTCCTCTTTTCCAGCAGGGAGACCACAACTTGGCACACGATGGTGCATGAAGCACACAGACTCCCCAGGGGTATCAGCCGGAACCTCTTCACCTGGATCTGCAGTGCGAATAACAAGGGAGACCCCTCTTCCAAGTCTGTTAGGGCTGTGGGACAGCTGCTCGTGGGCTTATCCCCCAGCTCTTTGCAGCCTGGAGTTCCCTTTGAGCCTCATTGCATCAGTTTGGGAAGGGGGTGTGAGCTCCCTGGGCAGCACATGCCAGAAGCCTGGCAAGTGGGGGTCCTAGTGGCAGGCACACGGTGCCCTCGCTGGGCACACGGCTGTGGAACGGCACGAGAAAAAATCTCCTTCTGGCTCCTGGCAGGCAGGTGCTGCGGGGTGCAGCTCTGGGAAGCAGCACCACGGGAGCACACAGGGTGGGACGAAACCACATGGGGCATCCTGACCACTGCCACTAGCGGGACTTTCCCAAATTGCCAAGGGCACCGGCCGCAACAGCTTGGGGAGGTGCCAGGGAAGGCTGGTGCCATGCTTGCCAGAGCCAGGGAGGCAAGTCCTGGCACCCGCTCCCAGGGATCAGCCCAGCCCAGATACTTAGTGCTGAGCATTTGGAGACAGCCCAAAGCTTTGCTTTTGTGCATGTTTGCATCCCAGGTGGGGTTAAATCTGGAACCAAAGCACAAAGCTTTGAAGATGCTTGCGCATAAATACTATGTGGACTTTCTAACCCAGCTCCACCTGTCAAGACCATATTAACCACCACCATGGGCCTGGGGGACAGTTCTTAGCTTCCCCCACACTGGTTAGTTGATGAGTGACCCAAGGCATCGCTGCCTGCCAGACCTGAGCCAGCTCCTGTCAGGTCCTCATGACAGCCCTGGAGAATGGTTCACTCTGAATTAACAGCATTAAATTGTTCCAGGCAATTCCTGAACAAATCTAAACCCTCTTTTTGTGAAGGTGGAGAGACTGCTGCTTTAATTGGCAATCAAAGTCAGGCCTCAGCACCAGTCCAGAGCTGTAGCCCTGTGCAAAGAGCACTAGGGGGGTAACCCAGGATGACATTGCACCAGCCCTGTGTTAGATGGATGCTGTCTACCACAGATGTTGAAGCACAGAGCAGCAAAGGCAAGTGCCACATGCAGTGACAGTGGCCACTCCAGCAGGGCACTGGGGGTACCCACACTGATGCTCTACACCAGGACAGGGCAGCAGCACAGTTCCGGGTCACAGCTGATGGCAAGTGGAGGCCAAGGGAGCTTGTGGGGAAGCCCCTGCCATGTTTTTCAATGTGTCCTTCCACCCGGACATGAAGGGGAACAATTTGTGGATGACTCTGAGCTCAGGTCAGACAGGATGGAGGGAATCATTCCTGAGTCATCCATGGGCTGCCAAAAGCAGGGTTGGACAGGGAGACAAGGCACCCACCACCCCTTCTCTCTGGCTCTTTCTCACCCCATGAATAACCTCAGGAGCTGCTGTGGCAGGAGCAAGGAGCCAGGGTTGAGTGGGGGGCAGCTGTGAGCCTGGGCTGGGGCAGCTAACACCAGCTGAGGCTTTTTGCTGGTGCATAGTCGCAGGCATCCCCTGGTCAACCCCTGACGGGGCTCAGGGAAGCACAAGTCATCCGAGAGAATCACACTCCCCCCAAATAAAATGCCACCCGTACAGACACAGCTGCGGGTGGTGGGCGAGTAGCGACCACCCCAGCACCCTGTGGTCTGGCTGGGGTGCAGCCCTTGCCCCGAGGGGAGCACAGACCCTGCTGGGGGCAGGGACAGAGCCGCGACGCTGACGTTAGCTGGAGAGCTGGAAACTTTCCTACATACCAGCGTTAAGAGGAATGTTATTTACTGAGCGAGGGAGAGGTCTGACAGAAGAGCAAGCCTCTCGCCCAGCTCTTCCCCATGTATGGATGTGGAGCGGTGTTACTCAGCAGGATACGGCACAGACAGAGGCACCGGCGCCGCGGGATGGCTCTCCTGGAGGAAGCTGGATGTGGGACCAGGGGCACCTCCCTGCATCCCGCAGCGGCTGCCCGGGCTTGGTGGGGCACAAAAGCACCGCTCGCCTCCCTGTGAGCCAGGGCTTGCCTCCAGCTGTGCAGGGGTCACCCCTTGGGACCCCCACAGCCACTCACCCCAGCTCAGTCAGGCTTTGTTGAAGTGGAGGTACACAGGTCCACACCACAATGGGGCCCTGGGGACAGTTCAGGGCACAAGGACGCTGCCTTCCCAGGGGGAGGGACAAGTGGAGCATCACAGCAAAAAGAAACTCAAACCCAGCTTTTTTTTAAGGTTTCTTGAAGCTTAATGCAAATATTTTTGTAAAAGTGGGATTTCACTTCCCATTTATATATCTGACATTTGGGGAAAGCCGACAGTGAACATTTCCAGAGAATCACCGTTTCCCAAACCTGCGGACTTTTCCCAGCCCCCCGTCACCCCGGGGAAGCCCATCCACATCCTCCTCCCACCCAGGGCTGCCCGGGGGTGGGGGGACACCCGCCACCTCCCTGGCCTCCCTGGTGCCCACAGGGATAATTATTGGTCGTAGAGGGGGTGTCTCTTCCTGAGTCACAGGCACAGCCGAAGACCCTGCTCCTCTCTCGAGGACTTCAAAGGCTTCACAAACATAAATAGGTGCAGCCCCAGAGTTAAGCCAACAGTCTCCTCTGCCGGAGGGGGGTGTGTGGGGTGTGTGTCCCAGCCACCTCAAAAGCACCCAGGGTTGCTCGAGCCCGCGGTGCATGGCCAAGCGATTAACCACAGGCACTTTTCTTCTCCTGCATCCAAATCCTGTGCTGGTTCCCCCCTCCTTGGATGCCTTCACTGTTCTGGGCTGCCGACATTCCCGGGAGCAGCCCCAGCCGGCCCCGGGAGCGGGTGGGAAGGGAGCAGTGGTGGGGGCTGTTCCCGACCCAGCCGAACGCATTTCGAGGGTGGCTGAGCAGATGTGAGCCTGTTTCCCAGCGGTGGCTGGCGGGGGAAGTTCACGGCGTGACTCATGCGCTTTCCCAAGTCCCTGAATCGCAGCATTGTGCTGAGAAATCAGAAACGTGCCGTCACCCTCCCGGCACGGCAACATCCCTCCTTGGTGCCAGTGCCACGGCAGCCTCTTTGGGGCCCTGCAGCTCAGGCCCGAGAGGAGCAATCTGGGGAGCAAAGCAGCAGCTTCTCCTGAAGCAGATGCCTCCTCCCGGGCCAGCATACCACTGGTACACTTTGACAGATCGGAGGCCCCAGAGCTCTCAGCCAGCTCCTTTAAAACGCCTCTCTTTTCCTTGGCATCCTGGGAAGCAAACAAATCGCACAGGAGAGCATGCATACATCTGCTCCTTCAGCAAACAAGTCGGGGGAAAAAAAAAAGAAACCAAGAGAAGCTTTTTGGCGGTGCCCCTCGGGCAGCACCACGCCTCTCCCCGCGCCGAGCAGTTTATTTTCCTTGCCGTTAAAGTCTCCCCAGCAGCCCGGCTCTGGGAAAGGCGATTCATGCTCTGAGCCCCGGGAGTGTTGCTCCTAGCGGGAACA
>NW_008581803.1:0-6910 GCF_000691845.1 Merops nubicus
CCACACCCAGCTCGTGCTGGGCTGGAAGTTGCTTCACCCTGCACATCACCACCCCTGGCTCGGCTCTCCTTCCCTGGCCCGGTTGTTCTCCCCTGGCTCAGTTCTCCTCCCCTGGCCCGGCTCTCCTCCCCTGGCCCGGTTCTCCTCCCAGGGCTCGGTTCTCCTGCTCTGGCCCAGTTCTCCCCCAGGGCTCAGTGGTTCTCCCCTGGCTCAGCTCTCCCCTGGCTCCATCTTCCACCCATGGCTCGGTTCTCCTCCTGCTGCAGGGAGCAGTTCCAAGTCCAGCAAGGCTCTGCCCGTGTGCGCTGGCAGCCGCAGAGTTCAGCCTCTGTAGAAGGACCCAGCTGGGAACCAGACAGCATTGCTCCGAAATTCCCAAAGTGCAGGGTGGCACTGCGGGGATCACCCACTTAAGAGGATGATTGATGCCAAGTGTTGAGAGTGGGCCAAATTCTGCTCCTGATGAAGTGCCGAATCCATAGTTAATTCCCCCGGAGCCAGCGGGAGAAAACACGGCCTTGCTTTCAGCATCTGCAACCACATGACGAGCTTCACCTCTGGCTGCTAGTCAGGCAGTTGTGTTCAGAGAATTGCGAGAAAACATAATAATTTATAATCAGCGTTTGCACTGATTTAATCTTTAAATTGATACTGGTAGATAATGAATAGCAAACAGGACTCCGAGTGTAATTCTGCCTCTGCTGAGGTCAGGGGACATTTCCTACTGACTTCCCTAAGACCAGGATTTCACCTCTAGTTTCTATTCCTGGCATTGCCTCTACCTCTGTGACCTTCTGCAAGTTTCTCAGCTTCCTGCTGCCTTATCTCCCTTACGTTTAAAGATATAGTCACTTTGTGGCATTGTTGCAAAGTTTGTGTTCCTCTTCTCTGCCATCATAAACACGAAGCAGTATGGATTTCTAATATGTATCAGTGCTTATTCCTGCGTATGTTCCAACGCGGTGGAGGGGGATTGCTGGCAACCACAGCAGGATAAATTATCGACCTGTCCCTGCAAACCTTGTTTGTGTCCTCAGACTCCCAGTTAATTTGCCATTTACGGGGAAAAATGACGGATAAGGGCTGGATCGCAGTGTGATGGTGTTGGTGCTGGGGTATGCCTGAGTTCAAAACCTTTCAGATGTTTCGTCAGGAATTGAGTTTTTTTTTCTTGGGTCAAAGTTTTGGGATTCTGACTGGCGTTAAACAACAGACTTCAGTATAGATTTGCCTTGGCAGCAAACTCTCAATCTGTCTGTACAAAGGAAATCTGCTCTTAGACTTTGCAACTAAATTGGTCATTGTAGCTACTTCAAGAGGCTGCTCCAGTCATTTTGTTTTGTGGAATAAGAATTCTGATAAATTAGGACAAAATTGTGAATGTTGCTGAGGGCTTGGAGAGCCTGTGCCGAGGGACCAGGGCAGCCGAGCACAGCAGCAAAGCTTTGCCTGCAGGGAGCAGCTCTCCAAGGCCTGTTCTGGAGCACGCTCACCTATTCCTGGTGAGTCCCTCCCCATGTTTGTGGGTTGTGCTCATGCAGACTCCCATGAACTGCTCATGCTCAGCAGCCCAGAAACCTCCTCTAATGTATCCAGCACTTTACCAGCTAAGCTCCCACAGTGTCTTTGAGTAACTATGCAGTTGAGGGCTAAGATATTAAAAGTGCATTTTAAAAGCACTTGGGACCTGGTCCCAAGTGCCCTGCTGAGGGCTGTCCCACCACTCCAGGAGAGGCCGGGGAGTCCTGTGCTCCAGAACTTTATGGCCAGCAAGGAAAGCTTGTTCCTGGAAAGCTCTGGGTGATGGAGCAAAGCCCCTTGGGTGACCAGTCCCCAGAACCGGAGGCAGCATTCAGCCACAGCTCTGCTGGGAGAAGGGGCCAGCTCAGACCATAGGGGTTACTGTTGAATAGGGGCAAAAATCACTGTTCAGCTGATTGCAGCCTCCTTTCCAGCTCTGTGTGTGTTTTTATACAACTATCAGAAGCACAAGGACACAGAGCATCCTTCAGGATAAAGAGGACTATCACTTGCCCTTGGCTTTAATACGAATGATGTTGTTTTCTAGAGTTATAACCTCATACGTAACTCCTCAAAGCCACGGAGTACATGGTCACTGTGAAGGCCTCCACCACCAGTTGCTTTGACAAATTAGAACTAGTCTGGGAAAAAAAAAGTAACAGTTACAGCAGCAAGGCAGGGATCAGAGCAGGGTCACTTCCAACCCCATCCCTACTCAGAGCCATCCTCCTGGCAGCCACACTCGTGAGGCCGGGCTGAAGGCAGGTGGTGCTTCTGGTCATGGTGCTCTGGCTCGCGTGTCTCTGGCACAGGCTGAATATTGCCACCTTGCTTCACCACATAGGAATAATGTCATCAGCACTTGCTGGTTGCTTTGAAGCTCTTGACATCAGGAGCTTTGGTGCTACTAGCCAGGAGATGCAACGGGCCTGTGCACTGCTGCTAAGTCAGCCAGCAGCAGCAGCAGCTAATCCCTGTTAACTCCCAACTTCTCCCAAATGATTGTGCTGTGTGACAGGACCAAAGGCACACAAGGCTCAAAATGCTGCTGCAGTCTTCACTTGGCCTCAGAAGCAATGGAGGGAAGACATCAGCTGTTGAGAGTTCAGTTCTGAAAGCCCTTGGTGCAGCGGGTGGCACGGCCGAGGCCAGGCAGGAGCTCACCTGCTGCCCTCTGGCAACGTTAGAGACACTCAGGTGGCCTCTTACAGCTGCTGTGGAAGCCACAGCACTAAACTGCAGCTTCGTTAGCTCTTGGCTCTTGCATCACTACCTGGGACACGGAGCCATCTGTTGGCACGTCCCTGCGCCCGTGGGGTGGTGAGGCAGTGCCAGCCTCAGCCCACCACCCGTGTTCCTCCAGCTCCCATTGGAAGGGGCACAGGAGCCCCAGGAGAGATCTCCCCATCTCCCCATCGCTGCTCCAGAGCAGCAGTGTGACTGTCACAAGTGACATCACCACTGCCTCTGAAGGCAGCTCCTGACAAAACGAGGTGCTCTTCCCCAGCCACGATCCCTCTGACGTTCCTGCTACAAGCTGAGAGATCTTTATCCAGGGAAATGGTGGAAGTCTCACTGGACGGGCAAAGCAGATCCAAACCCACTAAGCATTTTCCATAGTGATGTTGGAAACAGACTTCTTCACCCCCATACATAGATAAATTCTGTAAGCTTTTTATCTTCCAAATCAGACACAACAAACAAATCTCAATTCCAGAATTTTTTCCTTGGCCTTCTCTACAGCTCAATATTTATCAACTATTTATTTTTAAAGGAAAACATTTTCACTGGTGAAAAAAAAAAGGCTAATTTCTTATTTAAACGGAGGAGGGAAAGTTTAACAGGAAATTTGCAGCCATTTCTACTAAAGACATTTCAACTAGACAGAACAAAGTGCTTGAAAATAGCACTACATATCCCCCGGGCTCCATCCAACCTACTTTCTGACGTTTCCCGAGATGAGGTGCCACGGCTCCCATCAAGGAGCTGCTCCAGAGCCCAGCACATCGCAGGGGGGCTGGCCGGAGGGTCTGTGCTGTGGTGTGGTTTGTGTTTAGCCCACGGCAGATGCCAGGTGACTTCCATGGCTGTTGCACTGGCACAAGTCAATACGGCCCCATCGCACCTTTAACGACTCCCATCGCTGGCTGCCAGCTCTGGCGGTACAAAGAACAAGTGCCAGCTCTCTTCTCGATTAATTACAGTGCCATCAGGAAAGGCTGGTGGCTTACAAGAATTAAAAATCATCATTTCTCCACTCAAGAGAATGGGAATGAGGAGGAAGTTAAGTCTAGAGCGAGATACTTTCTTTTCCTCTGGTTCTGTTTTAAAGTGCCCAGCACGGGGGGGCCGCCACTCCGTGGGGCTCCTGGCAGTGCCAGCGGTTTCCTCCCTGAGCGTGCACACCTTCCCTCCAGCCGGGCAGGGCTGAGCCAGGGCTGGTTTCACTTACATGACATCGTTCCCCGGGGAAGCTTTAAGCCAGTATAAAGCACACCTCCCACAATAACTGCCTTGAATGAGAAGCAGGACCTTGGTGTCTGTTGCTTTTCAGTATCACACCAGCCTTTTCATGATTTCCCATCATATTCCCGGGGTGGCTGTTTGGAGCACTTCTTTCCCTGAAGAGCAGACCCATCCTAAAACTCCAGATTTCATTATTTTGCCTCCAGAAATGGCTCCCTGGGACATGAAGAAAACACAATGACAATCCACCATGTATGCCCAAGTCAGTTCCCAATACCCAGTATTCTGATTTCAGGCTTTAGGCAGACCCCCCAGCACCATGCTGTGCCATGGCCCCTTCTCCCAGCCGCAGGGCATCACCCACTCTTGGCCCTGCAGCCATCTCCTGGACATCCCCCACGGATCCCCCGGACCCCACGAGCGGTGTCGGTGGAGCTGCGGGGTCACCTACAGAAGGGTGATGGTGGTGCCAGGAAGGGCAGCTGGTGAGGGCAGGCTGAGCCAGCCGTGGGGCAATGCCACAGCAGCGGGGTGCCCCAGGAGGCACCCTGAGCCCGCTAGTCCTGGAGCCTCGCTGAGCCCCCACACCGTTAAATGGCAGGAACACGGAGAGCTGTGTCTTAAGGATTTCACATGTCTGAAGAGGCCTTGGCAAGAAAAGCTTTGAGCTCAGGGCACTGCCAAGATCGTTTACAGTGGAATGGAGCTTAAACGCAGCTTGATTTGATTTTGGTTGCGGGAATTATCTCCCAATGCACGGCGTGACCGAGCTGGGCGTGCCACAGACGGAGCCAAAGCGCTCGCTTCGCTCTGAAGTTTCTGCAGAAAGAGAACTGCAGCCAGACAGTGATGAAGGAGGGAATGGGAGCAGCTTCCCAGGGACAGGATGGTGCACGCTGCCCCTCAGGCTTGCTGGCACAGCATCTGCACGCCGTCACCTCGGTTTGCTGTGACTTCCCCTCCCCCTGGGCAGGGCGCGGGGAGTAAGGATGGATTCCACATCCACACGAAATGGTATTTCCCAGGATTAAGGGTTCTTTCGGGGGGTTATTTTTATCTCCGTGGTGCAGCAGCACAGGTAGGCAGCTCGCGCCGCTGCTTTGCTGAAGCCATTAATTAACACGTGGTGATGGAGCTGAGCCGCCCAGCGCAGCGCTGCCAGCAGCTCCTGTCTGCCAGGCGAGTTACCAGGGAGGGCGTTTCTTCTTCTGGAAGACAACACGACTCTCCTCCCCATGTACTGCTGATCGGGTTAGACGGAGCAGATTGTATTTTTCATGTGCTAGATCTCACTGCAGTTACTGCTTCGTAATATGTGGCTTGTCAAGCGAGAGCCAAAATCATCTCTGGTGCAACTCCCACCTGGGGACTGCAGGGAGAAAACCTGTCCCAGATGTGGTCCTGCTTGGTGATAAAACATTTCCTAGGGCCAAATTCAAAATAGAACCAAAGTGTTCCAGTGCCGGGGTCTGTGCAGCAGCTTTTTCTGCTCGTGCAGCCTCTGAGCCTCCCAGTGCAGACAGGACAGGAGCTGGCCCCAGGTGGTGCTGGGGTGGTGGGATGGCTTGAGGGCCATTCCCCAGGGATCCTCTGAGCAGAGATGCTTCTCCCACAGCCACATCAGTGTGGAAAGGGCAGAGGAGAGCTTTCATCCACCTTGCACCCAGCAGGCTCTGCCCCTCAGAAGGGCTCCGAGGACAGGGCTGGCACGCCCCGTGTGCCACTGCGTGTCTGATCGTGAGCCGACTCTGCTCCCCGCAGGCCTGGACGGTGAATTTGGTTGCGATGGAGACCGTGTCCCTGGAGCACCAGATCCAGAGCGTGCAGCGGCACATCGCCTTCCTGAAGAAGGAGCAGATGGAGCTGCTCCATGACTTGCACCTGGAGATCCTCCGCTTGCAGAAGCACTGCTCAGGTGAGCGCTGGGGCGGCCGTGGCGTGGGGGAGCTGGATGCCCACAGAGCCCATTGGACAGGAAAGCTCCTGCTGGCACTGGAGCTGCTCCCACACGGGAGTGTTTGGCAGGACGTGGAGGAGGTGAGCACCAAGCCACCGGGGATCCTGCTCGGTGTGGGATCAGGGGATCCCCATCCCCTTCAGCCTCCCGCTTGCATCCCTAGCCCAGGTGCCACCAGCCCCTCCCTGGACCATACTACATGGCTACCAAATCTGGCATGCATCGAATTCCCTGAAATCGCATCTCTGCAAGTGGGTGCCAGCAGCTGCCTCCAGCTGCATCACTGAAGGACCAGAGGGATTTTTATTCTGGGCATCAGCTGGCTGGGCAGGTGGTAAGACAGGAGGTTGTGTTGATGATCCATCATTACACCCCTCTCACTCTGTTGCCATGCCGTGCCCAGGGCACGCTCCTGAACAAGGATTAGCCCCGGTAGCCGAGTGCTCTCCCCGGCTGCGTGTTCCTGCCCCTGGCAGTGGTTTGGCTGCAGCAGCTGCTACCCTGAGGGATTCACTGATGTAAGGAAAGGGAAAAACCCAGCCTCAGCCTTGAAGATGTTCCCGCCTTTCCTCCTGGGATCTGTGCCCACCGAGGTATTTTGATTATGAAAATGTAAAAGCAGTTAACAATTTCTGCCAGGTGCCACTGGACCAGGGCAAAGAAGAGGGCTGAACGTCATCAGTAATGGGGGTGTATGAGACCATGCCAAGGCCACTTTCAGAACAGGAGAAAACATTATTTTCTTGTTTATATTTTATTACTCTTTATTGTCTTGCACACAGAGGGGTGAAATCCATTCCCTTCCAGCCCAGCCCAGCACTAGTGCTGATGCTGGTAACCCCTCGCCGTGCGTCACCGCTGCGGTGCTGAGTGAGCACCAGCACCAGCAGCACCAGCACATCTGCTGCCCGGCCCCGGGCTGCTCCCTGCTCCGGAGGGAGGGTCCCTGCCAGGGGCCTCAGCCGG
>NW_008581803.1:6946-7680 GCF_000691845.1 Merops nubicus
CTGCGGTCCCTCCCTGGGCTGGGGGGGCCACGCTGCCAGCCCCCCCCCACGGCAAGGTCGCTCTCCCCTTCAGCCAGCCTCGCAAGAGCGACGGCTCCCCGGCCTCCTGCCCGCCACCGAAACTCATTCCAACTTGTGCCATCATTCTCATCAATAATTCAGCTGCAGCTAATTGCTCCTTGTCTTCCAGCCTCTCGTCCTTCCCAATTCCTGGGAAACAAAGACATGTCTGCGTTATAAAATTGCCTGTTTTCCCCCATCATTTCTGAGCTTTTGCTGTTTTGTTTTGTTGTTTTAATGGCTTCATCTATGGCCTCTCCAGATAGGTGAGACAGCTGAGTTCTCATGCCTAAGCAGGCTGCGTGGTTCAGAGTCCCCAGGGGCAGAATGTTATCAGTGATCTCTTCTTTCATTGTGGCCTGTCTGACCAGACAAGGGTCACGTCCCCTCTGAGTGTGGGATTCTGCAGTGCCTTTCCATTGGGAGCAATGGGGACAAAGCCCTGGTTAGTGTTAAGGTGACTTTGCTGGTGGCTTGAATGCCTTGAATGGCTGCTTTCCCAAGGAAAGCCATCATGGCCCCGCAGAGCTGCACTGGCTGCCCTGGAGCTGCTGTTTCAGACCTTAGACTTTTGCCCCATCCCCTCGTTCTCCCTGTGGCATCACCATTGGACATGCCAGAGCCCTCTCCCACGGAGGGAGTCCTGTGGGGAGGCACACAGCAAGCCAGTGCCT
>NW_008581803.1:7750-8105 GCF_000691845.1 Merops nubicus
CCCCTGTGGAGGGTGCCCGGGGGGGAGGCACACACAAAGCCAGTGCCTTTGGATCCAGCCCGGATCCAGGAGCAGGAGAGGTGGGTTCAGAAAGGACCTTACTCAAGGAAATAAATCCCCAGGTTTGCTGCCTCTAGACTCAAAGCAGCTCCCACTGGCTGTACCCAGCACCCTGGGAGCCTTCGACACCAAGAGCTGCTGCTGGGCCAGCAGCAAGAGCTGAAAGCGGGTCTGAGCCTCCACGTGCTCAGCCCCCGTGACCCCCAGCCCCTGGCAGCCTTGTGCCCTGTGCTGCAGCCTTGTACCCTGTGCTGCAGCCTTGTGCCCTGTGCTGCAGCCTTGGGCCCTGCACTGC
>NW_008581803.1:8237-9976 GCF_000691845.1 Merops nubicus
GCCATGGCTGTCAATGCAGGGCCAGGGCAGAGCCAGCCCCAGCAAAGTCCCGCAGCCCAGTGTTGCCAGTCGGAGGCTTTACAAGAAGGTAACGCAGCCCCGAGCCCTGTGCTGTGATTCATTTGTTGGAAGGAGCCCTGCATTACAGAGGAGAGTTGGCTTCCCTCCCACTCCCGTTTTATTTGCAAGGTATAAACACAGCAGAAATAGCAATAGATTCCTCTGACTCTTCTGCTTCTCCTTTTACTGGAAGATGAGCTCAAGCCCTGTGGCAGCAGCTAGCAGAGCCATGGAGGGCAGGCTGGGCAGGAACAGAGCGGGGCTGGGGCATCCCTGCAGCAGTGCCGTGGGCAGCACCGCTGGCAGACAGGCTGTGCCCACAGCCCTCCGCAGCCTCACGCATCGGGCACCGGGGCAGTCCTCCCAGGTGGCAAAGGAGGAAGCCCAATGTGTTGAGAGAAGCTGTGTCTTAAATAAACCCATTTCTGTCTTGTTCACGAGCTCCTAGCCCCGCCAAGGGGCACACAGCCACCTCTGGGGGGTCCACTCTGGCAGCTGGCACAGCTGCAGGGCAGAGCAGTGTGTCCCAGCCCACGGCAGGGAGTGCAGACGAGCCTGTCCCAGCCCAGAGCAGGTGCCACAGACCCCTCCTCAGCCAGGGCTGGCACCAGCAAGTTGAAGTGCATCCCCTGGCAGAGCCCTGTCTGCACCCAAAGGCACTGGGGCTGAGCAGGAGAGCTGCTGGGAGCCAGCTGCAGCCAGGGCTGGCAGTGCAGGAGGGGGGCACAGGAGTGCAGAGCAGCTGGATCCATCCATCTGGCAGAACCAGAACCCCCTGAGCACTCTGTGGGTGCTCTCCCCTGGATTTGTCCCACAGGGGTTACGGGGATGGTACCTGGGCAGGTTCCCACCCCCGTGGCTCCAGCACAGAAGCTGGGCCCTGGGGGGTGCATCATCCCCGCTCAGCAGGGCAGCGTCTTCTCTGGAAACAGGCAACAGCTTTAGTTTTCATTTGAAATACATCTGAGACTCCAAACATTATTTTAGCTTCAGAAACGTAACAGTTGCCATTGATTTCCAATGGGGCAGTCGGGGCTGCTGAAAGCTTTCCAGAAGCTGCATTACTTTCTGCCTCCTCACTACAGGTCTGTTCTCCAGGACAGACGGGCAAAGCAGCCTGAGCCAAGTGTTCTGTTTCAGGGGGATGGCAGCGATGAGGATTAGAGTCAACATGAAAGCAGATTAAAAGAAAAATGTAGGGCAAAGATTAACTCATTGGACTCATTTTCAGGGAATAAAAAAGCCCCTAAACAACCAAATGCTGCTGCTGCCCCTCTCCTCCTTCTCTCAGAGCTGCTTCTCTCTCAGAGAAGAGATTGTCTCTAAAAGTGTACAGGTAAAGTGAACTCCAGAGCCCTTGAGCTCCCCCCCTTGCTGCCCTTTGTGAGCTGGTTGTGTAGCTGAGGGCTCAGCAGGGAGCAGGCAGCGTGTGGAGGCTGAGCAGGCGGGCAGGGGCTCGGTGCCAGGCACAGGGGGGATTCTGAAGGCACACGCTGCCCCCGGCGCAGGGCAGCATCCTCCTCCTGTGCCAGGCCGAGGCCGTCCCGCTTGTGTCACGTGCAGAGGCAGGGAGCAGCCTGGAAACAGTAAATTATGAAATACTTGGGGTGGCAGCTTACACTTTGGTCTATTTTCAGTCCGTTGCTCTGCTCTTTGTCCTGATTTAAAGCACCAAAAAT
>NW_008581803.1:10001-13345 GCF_000691845.1 Merops nubicus
GGGAGGGAGACAGGGAGCCGCGGGGCAGGACCTGCAGACGCTGCCTTGGCCAGCGCCGTGGCAGACGCCAGATCCAAGGCTGCTTAATAACGTATAAATTGCTGGAATTGTCTATTTTTGGCTCAGCCTGCGGCTGGTGCTCCGAGATGGCCACGCTCAGAGCTGGGCCGAGCAGAGGCTGTGCTGCAGGCCCGGAGATGGGCAGTGTCCCCGCGGGGAGCAGGGGGAGGCACGGGGACCACACCTCGTGCTGGGACCTCCTCCTCACTCCTGTTTGCTTTCTCTTCCAGAGCTCACCCACGACCTGGAAATAAAAGAGCTGGAAGCCCGCCAGCAAGGTAAGAGCACAGGATTGTGCACCAGATAAGATAAGGGGTGCAGGGGCCACCCGAAGAGCATGAGGGGGCCGGTCAGCCGCCCGGGGAGGGGACATGGACCTTGTCTGCAGGGCAGGGCTAGGCTGGGAGGCCAGCGAGCACATTAGCAGCCTGTTGGCAGACTCTTAAATGCCTGGGCAGCCACCCAAGGAGGTTTAGCACATGAAAGCCAGAACCCCTGGGTTGGCTTTGCGAATGCCTTGACACAGACACCCCCGGAGGGCAGCTCACAGACCCCCAGGGTGGGATTCAAAGTCTGCAAGCCCTTCAGCCCCAGGGAAAAGCCAACAAGGACGTTATTAGCCTCCACTGCAGCTCCACTCATGAATTGCAGTCCAGACTCTGATTCAGAAAAATCTCCTGGCACTCTTGGTTCATTAAACAGTGTAGTTTTGCCCACAAAATAATCTTTCACATTCCAAAATAAGGGGGAGAAATTTCTCTGTGCATGAAAAATGTCTGCAAGCTCCAGGCACCACCCCAGGCCTGGGACCAGCAGCAGAGAGCTGCTCAAAAGGCATTTCACAACACGCTGTCCCCATGGGCCCCCCGGCCCCGCGAGCTGCAGCCCCCCCTGGGGCAGCCCTGGAGCTGGGACAGGCACCCAGGCCCGGCTGGAGAGCCCTGGCAAGCTCTCCTCCAGCCCAAAGGCAGCCTCAGGTGCCCGGCACAGGCAGATGGGCTGGGGGCAGCTGGAAACCAGCGGGTGACTGCAATCCCCCAACTCAAGGCAGGACTCCTCCTGCAGCCCAGCATGGCACAGGGCTCTGGCGTCTCTCGGTGCTGGCCCCTGCGACCTGATGGCCGAGGGCAGGTCTGCAGATGAAAACCTGTGCTGGGGGACACTGGAGCGGGGAGCTGGCACCGAGCTCACCCTGATGTCAGCTCCTTTCCTCCAGCAATGAGTTCCCAGCCAAGCAGGGAGCCTGGCAGCACGCTGGGCTGTGCCCAGCTATGCTGGCAGAGCCGGGGCACCCCAGGCATGGCATCCCCTGGCTCCTTCCCCAGCACCCCTCTCTGAAGGCAGGTCCCTGGGTCTCGTGCTCTCACACCGACTCCCACCTTCAGCCCTGGACCCGCTGTGGAGTCTGGCCAGCCTGGCACCCACGGGCAGTGCTGGGCAGCTCTCTGCATGGTGGACTCTGCCCGGTGGGGCCCACACTCACCGGGCACTCGCCTGAAGGATTTCCCCGGCTCATCCACCATTCCCATCACCTTCCTGCCAGGGCTGTGTGGCCTGAGACTCCTACCACATGCCTGGCTAGGGCCGTGGTCCCACTCTGCCCACAGCCCACTGGAGACGGGGTTCATGGTGGTGTCCCTGGGTCATCCCTCTGGGATGTGTCCTGCCTGGCCTTGCCTCTGTCCCAAGGTGCCACAGGCTGAGACCACCCTCGCCACGCTGCTCCCGTGGGCCAGCGAATGCCACCGCACAGCTCCTGGTGACACATCCTTGTCCTCAACAACACCCGGGCAAGGCAGGGGCAGGCAGTGGGGCCCGGGTGCCCGTGGCCAGCAGAGGATGCTCTGTGAGCAGCCTGGCTCCTCCTCCTCCTCTGTCCCAGAGGTGAAGCTGAAACTCATTCCTGGTGCTGCCCAGGCATGGTCCCTGGCACCGAGCCCCAGCCTGCACTTCATCCTCAGGTGCCAGGGTGGGCACGGGGCTGCACTCACTGGGGCTGTTGAGGTTCTCATCCCTTGGCAGCAGCTCACTCGGTGCCATGGCTGGCTCAGGGGGCATCTGGCACTGCCAGCCCCGGGCCGTCCCTGGGAGGGGGATGCAGAGCAGGCAGTGGGCATTCAGCCCCTCTCAGCCCACCCCAGACCCCAGCAGACCCCAGCTCCTGCCTCACCCCCCTCCTCCTGCCGAGCCCAGGTCCCTTCCTGGCACGCGTGGGCTCTCTGCTGGCAGGCAGGGCTGGCACGCAGCCCGATGGGTGCCACCGGTGTGGCACAGGGCCAGCGAGTCCCACCCACAGGCCTCTGCCCCTGCTTCAGCCTTTTAACAGCTTAGGAAGAGCAGGATCCCATTTGCCACATTTATGGGGCAACCGTGTAATTTAAGATGCCATCTAATGATTGCTCTTCAAATGCTACTCGTAATAATTACCGCATGCAACTGCCTCCCTTAAGATCTCATTATAAAGCATTTTTCCTCAGCAGAAGGAGCTGAAGCTATAAAGTGGCTGCAAATCCTATCGTGAAAAGCAGGGGTGATTGCAGACAATGGGAGCAGGCCTGGGCAGGCCAGGGTGAGCCCAGGCGGGTGCCAGCCTCGGCGGGGAGCGTTCGCTCCCCTCCCTGCGCCCCACCAAGGGTGGAAGGAGCCCATGTGGGCTGGCAGGAGCAGTACAGGGTGTGCAGGAGCAGCATGCTGGGCCCCGTGTGAGGTCACACTTTTTTGGGTGCCTGTGCCGTGACTCAGAAGGGCCAGGGCAGGGAGGGCATCTGTTACCTGCTGAGGTGTGGGAAGGGCAGGGAGGGCGGTGGGAGCCACGGAGAACCTCCCGCTTGATGCAGTGCCTCTGTTTTAACAAGTCCTGTCCGCGCCCTGTCGCTGGCAGGAGCAGAGAGATGAACAGGTCAGGTGTTAGGAGCCAGAGGTGCCAGCACGGCGAGCACGCAGCAGCCAGGGAGGGCTGGCAGCCTGGCTATCCTGCTCCCCCTGAGCCCACTCCTCCCTCCTGGCGTGGAGGTTCCTTCCCTGCCAAGCCCAGCCCAGCTCCTCCACTCCTCCATAATCCTGGATTAGCATCTCCATCCTCGCTGATCAGGCTGTGGAGTCTCAGATCTTGAGGTCAGCACACACTCCTAAATTGGGCTGATGGTTTCACTGTCACCGCTTCCTTTTCTGTCCCAGCCCGTATGCTCCCTCGTGCCCTCTGCACACATTCAAAGCCACTTTTGGGGTGATAAAATAGTTACCTAGGGGAATTGTAAAACTGCAGGACGAGGCTGCAGCGAGGC
>NW_008581804.1:0-1280 GCF_000691845.1 Merops nubicus
GGGAAGAAAAATACCCCCCCCAAAAAACCTACCCTTCTGAAGTGTCGCTCCACTCCCTGGTCACAGATCCACCTGGGAAAAAGGGACTAAAGTTAGTGCTGGGATTTGCCCCGCTCTGAACTGGTTCAGGTTGAAATCTGGAGAGATCCCAGTAACCCAGGAGGGTGGAATAGCTTATTTTATACCGCAAAGCTGCGGGGCAGACTTTGTCCAAAGAATGTTGCGCGTTTTACTTTGACAATCCCCGCAGAAAAGAGAGAGAGAGAGAGAGAGGAAACAAAGACTTATGATTGCCATTAGTAATTTAATCCTAAATTCGTGGGCCATTCCCAGCAGCCCGAACAAGCAAACATCAACACTTTTCTTTCTCATGCACATGTATCTGCGACAGATGATTAACCAGGTCCCTCGCTGCTTACACAGGGGGGGAAAAAAAAACCCTGACAAGCAGCACGTTGTCGGTTTCGCAGTTTGGGAAATTAAAATCCAAGCGAGGGAAGGTAAGAATTAGGCAAGTGATGCCCTTTTCCTCCATCCGTGTCGGCTGGCAGCCAGGGGTGATTGCGGTTTGGGTGTTGGTTTGTTATCAAAACTCTCATTTCAGACATCGCCACTCAACATATCCCACTCATGTTATGGGGTGACAAAGCTGATTCTGGGGGAAAAGCAGCAGTGAGAAACCAAAACAGAGGAGCGCTTCTCAGAGAACCAGTAGCGCGGAAAATACATTTATATCAGTCCTGTCTGGTTTTTAACCAGTTACCTAGACCTGCTGCTTCTAAGAATTGGGGATTGGGATGCCACCGTAATGCGATTCCCTTTCTAAATGCCAAATCCTACCGAATCAAATACATACAGGTATGCTCCGGTTTTAAGGGTGAGATTTCAAATTTCAGTAGCTGAAGGACCCCCCCTGCCCCGGGCAGACACGCCGGGTGGAGCCGAGCTGAAATGACACTATCGTTTTCTTCGAACTCTTGCCGATTTTGGCCAGGAGTTTGCGAAAGGGAGGTGGGGAACGAGGGAGAGCGGGAAGAAGTCATTCTTTACTCGAAACCAACCTTCGAAAAAACGGAACTTAAAAATTGGAAAGAAAATAAAAAATTAAAGCCGCTCGATTGGCAGCTTTTGGGTGTTAGGGAGAAGGTGGCAATTAAACCAAAATCGCTCGGAAGGCTGCGGGGGGAGGCGAGCTGCGCCCCGGGGTCGCGCTGCAGGGTGAGCCGGTGCCTTTTCCCCCTCTAACAGCGGCACTTTTCCTCCGCGGGCGCGGAAGGGAC
>NW_008581805.1:0-3681 GCF_000691845.1 Merops nubicus
GGGCCTACAGGAAATCTGGGGAGGGACGTTTTAGGATGTGGGGCAGTGATAGGACTAGGGGGAGTGGAGCAGAACTAGAAGTGGGTAGATACAGATGAGATGTTTAGAAGAAGTTCTTCACCATGAGGGTGGTGAGACACTGGCCCAGGTTGCCCAGGGAGGGGGTGGAAGCCTCATCCCTGGAAGTTTTTAAGGCCAGGCTGGAAGGAGCTCTGAGCAGCCTGATCTAGTGGGAGAGGTCCCTGCCCATGGCAGGGTGTTGGTACCAGATGATCTTTCAGGTCCCTTCCAACCCTGACAACTCTGTGATTCTTTAACTAAAAAATCCCTCTCAGTCAAGTCTTACAAGAAGACAGTTGCCTCAGACAAGGAGAATGTCTGGTACTTGCAGGGAAAAATGTCAAGTTCTCCCTGTTGAAGCCTTTTCTCCACTCAACAGCTGCAGCAGGATGCTGGGCAGGAGCTGGGGCTCACATCAGAGTCCCCAGTTTTGATCCATTACCACCAGGAGCTGAAGGCCACCAGCCTGGAACCCAGCAGGTCACCTGCAGGTCTGCCTAGCAGGGGTGGGAGACACCTCAGAACCCAAAAGCAACTGGGCTCAGAGTAGAGGCTTCAGGAGGAGTGGTGGACTTGACTTTTGAAAGGAGGAGGTTTGGGGAACACAGTAACAGTCCATGACCTGCAGCTGAGGTTTAGGACCATTATTACACAGTTCTGGTTGTACTTTAACAACAAAACTTATCCAGAAATACAGATTTGAGGCACAGAAGGTGTTTAAGTCACATTAGTTAACATGAATTCTCATAATGATCTATCCATTTATAAAATCAGAACATAATCCAGACTCTAAAACCAACACACAGTCGCTCCACAGTTCAGAATTTTACTACAATGTCCATAAAAGGGTTTTAAATGACTCAAACCAAACCCACCACTGCCCATTTCTAGGCTCTGATGTTAATAAAGCATCTAAACATTAACTTCTTTTCAAACCAATTCAGGGACCTGCATCACAGAGCATGAAGTGAATGAAGTTAAACAAGGAAGTTCCAGTTTATTTTTAGCATTTGGAAACAGAAACAACAGAGGCAGGAACTCTGACAGGAGGAGAGAAAGCCACTGCTTCCTGCTTTGAACACACAGGATCCTCCCACCAACACGTCCAGCCAAACACACGCTGCAGGACCTGTGGCAAAATCCTGCCCAGAGGAGTAAAAATGGTAACAACTCAACAAAGTCCCCAGAAAAGAGGATTTTGGCCCCTTTTTGGTGTGCCTGGGAGGCACCAGCTGCCCAGGGGAGGACAGACAGGACTAGGGGGCCCTGCAGACACCACCAGGGGACACTTGGTGGCTCTCCCAGGGGCTCTGCTCGTCGAGCTGGGGTAGAGCCAGGGCTCAGCAAGCTGCTCAGTGGCAGATGTGCATTCCAGGAACGACACACAGGTATAAAACCCACCCTTAAATACCAAATCTCATACCTTCCTTGGCTTGGCTCCTCTTTTTTCACTTCCTTTTTCACAACTTCTGCCTGAAAGGCAAAAATCAGGGTTCACTCTCTGTGGCTTTCCATGACCCAGCTAATTAATGACACCACCAAATCAAATTTTGGCATAGCTCACATGAAAGACCACACAGCAGTTAATTCTAGAATGGTTCCCCACTGAGCACTCACTCCAGAGGTGCCAACTCAGAGCATGGCAGCCTGAGAGGCTTCACCAAAGGTGTGTGAGGCTGAGGCACCACAGCTCACAGGCCCCTGGGGTCCTCCCAGCATCAGCACTGGGGCAGTTCTGAGCAGAACCAGCTCTGGCCTGTGACGTGTTTGGGGACCAGGGACAACTTTTGGTGGCTGAGGAGCCAGCCAGGACCAGGCCTGGGCACTCCCATCACAGCAGCCCCCCCAGCCTGGGCTGCCCCCCCAGCAGGGTGGGCACAGGGCAGGGAGGGGATCCTGCCCCTCTGCCAGCTCTGGGAGCCCCCCCTGCAGTGCTGGGGCAGCTCTGGAGTCCTCAGCACAGCAGAGCCAGGGAGCTGCTGGAGCGGGGCCAGAGGAGCCCCAGCAATGCCCCGAGGGGGGAACCCCTCTGCTGGGAGCCCAGCAGGAGAGAGTTGGGCTGGGGCAGCTGAGAGGAGAAGGCTCCAGCTGGGGAGACCTGCTGGGGGCTGCCAGGACTGCCAGGGGCCCAACAGAAAGATGGGGGGTATGTTGGAGCAGGGACTGTTGGGACAGGACAAGGGGGATGGTTTGAAACTAGAAGAGGGAGATTTAGACTGGAGAGAAGGGAGAAATTTTGGCTGCTGAGGGTGGTGAGCCCCTGGCCCAGGCTGCCCAGAGAGGTGGTCACTGCCCCATCCCTGGCACCATCCCAGGGGAGGTTGGCCGGGGCTCTGAGCACCCTGCTCTAGCTGGGGGTGTCCCTGTCCCTGCAGGGGGGCTGGAACTAGGTGACCTTGGCAGGTCCCTTCCCACCCAGACCAGGCTGGGATTCCATGGTTCCTCTCCCAGGCAGCACCTTCTGTGCTGTGCAGCTGATGGCTGCAGAGCTCAGGGTGAACACCAGCAGCTGGAGTGAATCCCACAGCACACAGCAGGGCAGCCTCTCCAAGGCCAGGCACATTCCTGGTGCCCACAGAGAGCTCACAGCCAGCTGCTCTTTGGGACAACCCCTGACCATTCCTTGTAGGATGACCACATCTTTCTGCTTCCTCTTTTCTGCAATTAAACTGGTGGAATAGAAGCAAAATGAAATGTCTGCTGAGAAAAGGACAACCCCAAAGCATCCTGGCTCTGCAGCTGTGAAAATTAAGTAGCTTAGGTCCAAGCAATAAAAAAACCACCTCTAAAACCCCTGTGCTGAGATCTCAGGCTCTTTCCTGAAGGCCTTTTACAAACTCATTTCAGACTCTCATTAGGAGTGCTCAGTGAATGCACTTGGAGCTTTTATCTGGGCACATCCTTCCAGGGCCTGCACCCTCCCCCTCCTACAAACATTTATTCCACAAATAAGGGCAAAAATAAATGGAATGTGTTCTAATGAATTAAAAATTATTCTGGTTTTTCTTCAGATTGGCTTTGGATCAAAAGGCTTCTAGAGAACTCCTGGCACAACATCCAGATGGGGGCCACATGCTCGAGAGGGAAAAGAGAGAATGGGCTCAAAATGCAGCAAAAAACAAGAGATGGAGAAATTTAATTTTCCTTCTCATCAGGCATCTTTCCCTCGACCTTACCTATCAACACAGCTCTGGAGTGTGTCCCCAAGGTGTGGATTTGTTTCTGTGCCTTCTGGACAAGCTGGGGCAGCAGCAGTGCCCGAGCAGGGGCTGAGAGCCCACGGCCCTGGCAGCTCCTTCACTGTCCAGCAGCACGAAATTGGGGCACCACCAGAGATCTACAGCAATAAAGCTCTGAGGGGATGAACTGAGCACTTGTGTTTCTGCCTCCATGCCACCAGCAGCATGTGCTGAAAGATTTTGGGGGAGCACACAAGGTCCCTCTGCTGGTAAACCCAGAAGCTCATCCCCTAAGCTTGAAGATGTGGTTACTGCCTTCAGCTACAGAGCCTCTACTACAGGACACAGCTCTGAGATGTACCTGACATCAGCAAACACAACTGTCATTTACAAACACAGAACTGTACTGGTTGGAAAAGAGCTTTAAAGATCAGGTCAAACC
>NW_008581806.1:0-7813 GCF_000691845.1 Merops nubicus
AATATAATAGTATAAGAACAATATTCTTATTAAGAACAACTACACCACAAAAGGATGCTCTAGTAAATTTTAAAACTGAGTAAACCTAATTTTTTTTTTTTTTTAATTATTTGTGCTCCTCTAGTGAGTAGGAATTTATTTAATCACAATGTTAAAGGGCACTATGAAAACAGAGTACCTCAAATCACCCAATTTTCAGTGTCCTCAAATTCCAGACATAACTATTTGGGCAAAAAGTGAGAAAAATAGTCTCTGTAGCATGCTTAATGTGCATCAATTTTCCCATTACTAGAAAGGATCTTTTCACTGGCATGCTCATGCATCTCCATAATGTGTAAGTACATCATCAAAAGTGCCAAACTACTTCTCTTAACAAAAAGCTCTCCTAAGGCCTTAGAAACTTCACAAGGAGAAAGGCTGTAGTCCTTCACTGAAGATACATACAGTTTCAGTTAAGATCACTGTGAAGTCTGTTGAAATTAATGTTGCAGACTTTGTTCATTCAGGTAGGAACCTGTCTATATATTTAGACTCAGCTTTGCCCAGCTGCTTCCCAGGCTCAAGTAGAGCAGAAGTGGGTTAAGAAGAGACCACGTTGTAATTACTTAGTAGTCATTTCAGTGTTTCCCTGAAGGCAGCAATTACCTTCTTCTCACATGCAGAAAGTGCCTATAAAGGGCAGAAGGGATCGATCAGGTCATATTCTGCAGATGTATCACAAGCTAAAAGACTTAGTCAAATTCAAAGAGAAGAGATCTTCTCCTTCAGTGTCTCTCCCCCTGAGGAACACAACACGCGTTAGGCGGACTGCAGAAGTCTCTAAATCTTGGCCTAGCTTCAACTGGAGTCAGATCAAATAATATCCTGAGGTCCCTTCCCACCTAAATTATTACAAAGCTACAAGTCTGCATGAATCTGTGACTACTCAGTGTGCAGCTATTCTTCTGCTCAATTTTACAAAAGACATAAATTAATTTACCTTTATCCTGTTGATAGTAATATAACAGGTTTATACACCAGATGCCTCTTCTCCAATCAGACAAGGCCTGCTAACTCTTATGACTATAAAAGCCTACTGTATAGGGACTTTTTCTTCCATTTCCAAGTGCCTCAACACCTGGAATCACTTGACTCCTTCAGTTTTCAGTAAAACATAAAAATGTTACAGAAAAGATCTTGAAATCACCTATATTAAAGACTTGTAAAACAGAAAACAAATAACCCCAAGGACCTGAGAGTAGGTATTTCTCACCATCTAAAATGACAAGGAAATAGAAGACACCACCATTGATAAATGACACAAGACCTGTGAGATATGCGTGAGTTTCAAGGAATACAAGGCCACAAAAAATAGCCTAAAATGGTACCCAAAACTCAAGTTATAAAAGGCCACTAAGGTTAAACTAGAATGGCAAAATAGTACCCAATACTTATAATGCTCCGTGGGTATGTATTTGTTACTAATACTTAAGCCTTACTCATGTTTCTTTTTCCTTGTGCCTGAAACAGAGTTACAATTTTCACACAATTAGGTACCAGAGCGATACCATGGTAATCTTTACTTGGTAAAATAAAGATTTCAATAGGAAGTATACAATACAGTAGCTCAACAGCTAAGGTGAGAAAACAGTTTTATCCTTCCATCAAATATTCCATGTACAAACAATAATACTGCATCACACGTTTAAAAAGGATTATTATAAAAGAAATCAGCAGGTATTAAATAAGCCATCTATGATACAAAATTAACAGTAAACAGAAGTTAGCCTTTTGTGTCATTACCTAACACTTACCATCTTGGATTTTACACAAAATACAAAAATTTTTGTTGTCCTATGAGTATCCTTTTTTTATTAGATAATTAATGTTTTCATTTGTGAATCTTTCTGTGTAAACATATTTACTATTAATATTCTTATCTTGAGACAGAGGTTGACCGAATCCTTTGCAAAAGGTAACAGTCGCTTCCTAAATGTGTTTTTCCAGTCCAGGACAAACATTTTTGTTCCCCTGTCAGTCATTCTTATATCTTATTTCAAGAAAAAACATCAAATAATCTCTACCAGGTCTATTCAGATTGCATTATTCTGTTGTATAATCTATTTATTATTTAGTACATTTACTTAAAATACATTCAGTAGACATATTTATTGATGCAGCAGTAATCTATGTTCAACAGATTATTTCTCAAAGAATCAAGAAAAAACGTACAACCAAGTCTGAGCAGCTCTGTCAGTACGTGGTTCTTACAGATTTGTCTGTGAAATTATGTCTAGCATTGTGATATTCCACGCTCTAATGTGTTTAATTCACCTGCAGTTTCTCATAGTGCCCACAGACTTCATTGACACGAAACTGAAACCGCCATCTACTCACTAATTACTCTTTCTATATGGTCAACATAGAACACACGGAGTAGTAATACTCCACCAAGTATTATACGACAGTTTCTTTCAGACTACCTCACTGATTTTGATGACTGAAGCTCTTCCATGTTGTTCAAACATAAAGAAGGAATTAATTCCATCTCTTAAAGTAAGATCTGTCAAGTAAAGCCCTCCTTTTACTCAAGTTATTTATAGGGTCTGTTATGTCTGTAGAGCTCCTTAATTTTATATAATCTTTAGGAACTCACTGGGTTTTGTGAATACTCCTTGGAACTGGCCAAACAGTTCCACAATTACAAACACAGAAACATATTTCCTATAATATATAATCAGTACCTTTGGTTCATAGGAAATGGGGCTGCAAATATTGCATTGTGTCCTGGTTCCGTGTAAAAAGGGGTTCAGGGCAGGACCCACACGGAACAGAACTATGTACTCGTCTCTCTCCCCCCCAAGAGAGAGAGAGAGACACTTTGGAAAAAAAATGAAGTATATTGTTCAACAAGGAACAGAAAACGAAAAAGGGAGGTAAGGAAAATAATATATACAACGATTAGGGGAAAAAATACAAAAAAATAAAATATACAAAACCCTCAGAAATGGTTCCATGATCCCACGGAGTGAAAGGACAACTTCCCTCTCCGAGCTCCAGGGCAGGAGTGAAATTAGAAACCCACTCCCTGCCTCTTATCAGAGTGTGTGTGGGAAGGGGAGGGAATACAATGGTTTCACCCCCACCCGGGGCCCTCCCAGTTGCTGGAAGGTCACGCCCCCATTCCAAGCCTCAAACCACAACACATTGACAAACACACACTGTATATAGAAAAACATCAGACATTTCATTTGCTTTACAGGTTAAAAACTTCCACTATTTGACAGGCTTTGCTGGCTTGGTTAGTATATGATTGGAAAGTTTGAACAAAACATTGCCCATAGCAGTAATGTTGGTTTAGTCTATCAATAAACAAAATAAAATGTTATTAAAACTGGAAAACAAAAAAAAATTGAAAGCTAGCACCACTGTCCTAACTCTTCTTCTATTACCTTCTTTGCTTCTCAAGAGTTTCCTCCCCTGGTGGCCTGCTTTCCAGCTCCTGTCTTTTGCCCTAGGTTGCTGCTCTAGATAACTGGATCAACAATCCAAAAGGTCTTTTTGTCTAGCTCCTGGGATTAACTGGAATACACAGTATTAACAACAAACACAATTTTGTAGATAACTCCTGCTATTTCCTCTCTGTATTGCTTTATAGCGTAATAAATACTGTATGTCCTTCAGTGCCATGGAGCACTGTATGAATAAATCACCTTTGTAAGGAAAGCCTAGGATCAAAGCAGTCATTCTACAATACTGCAAATGCCTTCCCTAGTTTTATTATCTTCTACCACCACAGAGTTTTTTCCTGCAGGAGTGCTAAGAATATTCTGAACTAACAAATAAGGACACTGTCTATGCAATTGCCCAGCACTAGATATTCATTACATTGGTTTCTTTTTGCATTTGCTTTTTTTTTTTTTTTATTATATACTGTGCCATCTGATTTGCTATTCTAGATTATATATTTATTAGGGCTTTTGACCTTGTTAGAAAATTAACTAAATTTTCTGTCTAGCTTTTTCAGGCAATGAATATTTCTATGGTATTTTAATGGCATCTATGTGTAAAAGCTTACAACTTCAGAAAATAAAAGCAAGCTCTTCTAATCAATTGAAAGTGAACACATGACAGAGTTTATGGCAAAAGAATCAAACAATAACAGGCCTCATAATATGTCCTTGAGTATTAAAAACCTGTTGCTTTCCACTGTTATTAGAAAGCTATTCCAGAATACCGTCATCAAATATAATCATATTGTTAATAGTAAGAAAGAAGATCATCCAAAACAACAGATCTTTCCCATGAATACTCTGTCTTCTTTTATGAGTATGGTAGTCTGGAATCATAGAATCATAGAATCCTTTAGGTTGGAAGGGATCTCCAAGATCATCAAATGACCAACAGTACCTTGAAAATCTGTCAAGGTTTATGAAAAAATGAAATGAAACACAGTATCTTAGGAAATTGTTTCCTCTGTAGAGAGGAGCGGGGGTGACCATCTCATGGTTTAGCCTCAGCCCGGAGCTGAACCCTGGCCACCACTGCCTGCTGCTCCACTGCATGGGCCTGTCCCCACCACATGTCAGGAGAGAACTGGGAAGAAGAGACAACAAAAAGCCCATGGGTTGAGATAGGGGCAGTTTAATAAAGCAACACAGAAAGAGGAGACAACAGTAACACCGATAATACCTGTGAAATAATCTATGAAGCAAATAATAACAAACCCCTTACCCAAGACGCAGAAGCGCTCCCTACTCCGTCTGGCAGTGCGCTAACCCCAGAGAATAAGAAAGGCTGCTCCACCCCTCCCCTTACACAAAGGACATGTTGTCATTACAGTATCAAATGCCCCATTGGCTGGTTCGGTTGTCTACCCCAGCCTGGCTGACCCTGGGACAGATGGTTTACCCCCTTGGTATTATTCATCTGCCAATACACAAGTTACAACACTTTTCAAGGCATGCTAGTTTTCCCTTTTTCTCCTGTATTTGTCCTGATATTTCAGGATCCAAGAAAGCTAAATTTTGTGACACAAGACATTAGAGCAAATTCTGTCTGCCTTCTATTCTACTATGGGTGTTAGTGTTGAACCTTTGTCACTCTTCCTCAACTCCATTTACTGCCTCTTAACACAATGTTATCATCTAGCACTCAAAATCTTCAAACCTTGAATCTACAACTGGGAGAGCACTGGGGAAACACTACTATACACTTACTCCAGTCTACAGGCTTTCCTACACGTGCACTATTCGCTGTTGTCAGAAATAAGATACTGAACTTAGGTCTGCTATGCAATAAATATGTCATCAAGTAATTTATCCCGAAAGTATTAGTTTTAGTAAAGTGTTTAGTTTTAGTAAAAACATAGGGTTTGAATAGTTCTCTGTTGACTATCTTAAATTCCATTTTCCATAGCTGTAGCAACAGTGCATGCGAGAAAGCAACTACAGAAAAAATGTCTGTTAACTGCTAGATTCCAGAACACGCTGGCTTTGGTTAAGTAATAGTATTTAAATGTTAAAATCAACATGCAAATTACTGGGATAGAGATAACAGTTATTTAAGTTTTAAATAAAAATTGGATCTTTATTTGGATGAATCATTATTTTTCCCATGCAATTAAAAAAAATATTTATAGTGCTTCAGGTAATAAATGCAGTTCTAGATAACTGCAGCAATTTATTTCTGTATATCCTTTCCCAAACTGTTCATTACAAGTTGTTTTGTTGAAATTAATTCTCAATGGTAAGAGTAACTTGCAATAATAATTTCTACTCTGACTCATCAAACGAGAACAGGAATAAATTACTAAAGATCATACAACACACATTTAAAAGTAGCAAAATTACACAACTACTAGTGTTTCAGGCATTCTCTACTGAGCCTTAGATTTTATTTTAAGCCCATGATCACCAGACAGTTGTTGAAAGGCAAGACACATGCCTGATTTGATCCTACAACTACATGTCCACTGATCCGGCTGACTGAAATTTCAGAAATCTTTTGATCTCGAACAGAATGCCCTCGGTTGGTTTGCATGAGCAGCCTGAAATCAGTTGTATCATAATGTTCAGCATCTTTTCCTAACCACACAAATGGAAGATATAGGGCTGTCAGAATCGACATGATTCTGTGCTAATTCATCAACCTTTACCTATGTTTTGTCTCACCACTTATTCTCCTTAGATCTTGTTTAGCTAGCTATACCTGACTAATGAGCCTCAGATAAACACCTAGAAACTGTCAGCTTAATTTGTATTGAAGAAATTATCTTTTCTGCTTTTCTCTCTCTTGTTATCCTTTTCCTTCCTTTACTTCCTTTTAAATCTTGTCTCATTTTCAAGACTCAGCCTGAAACCACTTCTTACTAAAGATCATTTTTTTTCTCTTGATACTATAATTTTCATAGTATCATTATAGAGTTTAGAGACAGTTTTATCATAAGTAATAAATATTTCTAAAGTCATTCAAGCATTCAGAAATAGTGTTTATTTTATGTCACCACCACACCATGAAAGATCATAACAGTTAGAGGCCAAAAGCATTTCTAAAGTAATATAAAATTTATAGCCCTTCATTAACTGCCCAGAGTGATAAAGAACAACTAATTAATAGCTTCTAGATATTTCAAGCACTTTTAACATCTTAAATATGTCAAGACACATTTAAACCTATAAATTATACAAAAATTAATGGGTCATGTACTTCACGCTTCTTTGCTAACACATACATGCGGGCATGTATAGTAGCACTAGAGAACACACCCACATAAACAGCACATCACTGGTATTGGTAAATATGCTGGAATTTATATGAGAGTGACATGAAAGTTAATCACAACTGATAAGAATAGACTTTTATTTCCTCTAGCAGAGACCTTCAGAGGATGTTGAACCAAGTGTTTACTTCCAATGAAGGATAATAAAGCATATTCAGTATAGTTCTGTGTGAATAAAGTGTCAGAACCATTTCAAAAACCCATTTATAGGTGTATTTCAGAGTACTTCTCTGTGCTAGTGAAATTTAGCATAGTCCCATATTACACATTTTGAAGGAATCAGTTGTGAAGGACAGAGCCATGAATGTTTGTCTCAAAGATAGCCTTGGATGGAGGACTGGACTTGAGGAGCTGTGTGAGCTGGGCAGAACATGTCTGGACATGCACCATGCTGAGAGGAACCAAACACGTGTGTGTGAGTCATGGGCTGTTCCAGAGGACCCCCAGGGCACACTGCCAGCCTGCCCCCTCCCCCAACCGGGAAGGTGCAGCATGGGTGTGCGAATGGGACTGGCCCCATGCCCAGGCCCGGCAGCCCCTCCGCCTGGGGTCACACAGGGCACCTCGAGCAGGCGACACTCGCATGGTACCTGCATGGACCTGAGGACTCGTGATGTCAGTTCCCAGCTCGGACCCTATAAAAACTGGTGCGGACACTGCTCTCGATCTCTTTTTTCTTCGCCCGCCCAACAGAGAGCTTTTTCCTTCTTCTGCGGCCTGCTCACTGCCTCGCTGCTGCTCCACCGCCCACCCCCAAAGCTGAGATGGCTCCAGCCCAACGGCGCTATGGGCCCATGGTGGTAACTGCTCTGGCGAATCTCTACCGACAGCTTGCTTCATTTCTGCCTTTTATTTTCACTCTGTCTTATCGCTACTTTTTTCTAACATTTTTCTCGTTTTGTAATAAAATCTGTATTGGGTATATGGCATTTGACCTCGTTTGTGTCTTAATCTCGCCTCTTGGGATCATATCGAAACCTCCCCCGACATCGGATCGGGGCATTAATTGGCGTCACGGACAGGATCCTGTGTGGAAAATGCCGTTGCCAGAGG
>NW_008581807.1:0-319 GCF_000691845.1 Merops nubicus
GCTGAAGCGAGTACCCAGCAGCCCAGTCGAGAGCCCCCCGGGTGAGTCTGCGCCCAGCCCCCCTGTCTTGCCCTGTGCCCCGCTGCTGACACCCTCTCCCCACCCACAGCCGGGACCACCGACCACACTGGCATTGCCCTCAAGAGCCTCTTCTGTGCCAACACCAGCGAACCCACTGAGGTGAGTTCCCGGCCCTGCCCGGCCCACTCTACCCAGTGCACTCTACCAGTGCATCACTCTCATCCCTTCATAGCCCTTCACACTCCTGCCGATCCCTGCCCACCCCTTCCCTTCCCTTCCCTGCCTGTCCCATCCCCTT
>NW_008581807.1:335-956 GCF_000691845.1 Merops nubicus
TCCCTTTCCATCCTTTCCCATCCCTGCCCTTCCTTGCTCATCCCTTCTCAGCCTAGCTTGTCCTTTCCCTTCCTTGTTCATCCCTGACCATCCCTACCTGGCCCATCCCTGCCCATCCCTGCCCGTGGCACCGCCATGCCCTAACACCACTGTCTTTCCCCACGTGGTGCCAGGCCCAGGGCACCGCCTATCGCAAGGCCAAACACGTCCGCATTTCCATCGCGGTAAGCTACAGCCATTCATGGGCTAGGCACAGCTCTGCTCAGCCAATTGGAGCCAAGCATGGATCCGCTGAACCAATCGGGGACCTGGCAAGATTCTGCTTGGCCAATCATGTCTGGCCTGTGACTGTGTAGCCAATCTCAAACTGTCCCGACTCTGCTCAGCCAATCATGGTGTGCGTCCTCATGACCCCAAACCATCCTGGCAAATCATAGCCATAGGATTTGCCCTACTTTGCTCAGCCAATCACAGCACAGCCTGCATTCTTTCCACCAATCCCAAACCTGGCTTGTCCTACCTTGGCCAATCATGGTGTGACCTATGTCCTCCCCACTAATCATGTTACCTGAGCTACACTCTGTCCATGTGCTGCCCGCACCCTGACCGGGTACTGCTACC
>NW_008581807.1:1033-1567 GCF_000691845.1 Merops nubicus
CTGCCGTCCTGCCCATGCGTGCTTCTCTTTTGCAGGAGGAGATGGACCTGAGTGACAGGATGACCCCAGCAGAGGTGAGGGGGTGTGCAGGGGCAGGCAGGACCTGGGGAATGGAGAGGGGGTGGGGGGAATGTTGTTGGCATCTTGGGGGGGAGGGCTGTGCCCCCTCACCCTGCTCCATGGCATCCCCTCTGCCAGATCCTGGAGTGGGAGGAGCAGCGCTTCTCTTTTGCAGGAGGAGATGGACCTGAGTGACAGGATGACCCCAGCAGAGGTGAGGGGGTGTGCAGGGGCAGGCAGGACCTGGGGAATGGAGAGGGGGTGGGGGGAATGTTGTTGGCATCTTGGGGGGGAGGGCTGTGCCCCCTCACCCTGCTCCATGGCATCCCCTCTGCCAGATCCTGGAGTGGGAGGAGCAGCAACTGGACCAGCTGGTAGACTTCAGCAGTGCCAAGATCGACCCCGCACCCTTCCAGCTGGTGGAGCACACTTCTCTGCACAAGGTGCGCCTATGGCCTCCCCTGGACCCCCGCT
>NW_008581808.1:0-295 GCF_000691845.1 Merops nubicus
CAATAAAAGTGGTTTAAGCCACCACAGTAATCTAGGGACAGGAGCCTACTGTGTTCTTGCACTAAAACTCTTGAGTTGAGACTGGGGGGAAGGAAAGCAGAGAGGAAAACCTTAGAAAGACATTTAAGTGAGAAATTGTGGGAGGAAGACTTGCAATCTAAGAGCATAAGGAGCTGCCTTACAGACTTGTGAAATAATAGGGAACATAAAAAAAACCAAAAACAAAGCAATTAGATGCCTAAAGTTGCCAAGGCAATAACCTTAAAATATTAGGGTTTGGTCCTGTAGGTACTCT
>NW_008581808.1:326-943 GCF_000691845.1 Merops nubicus
AAAGACGAAATAAATCTGAAGGTTTTCTTGCTTTATCTTTGTCTCTTGATGTCTTGTTATCCTAGAATGGGATGATTGATAAGCTGTATTGAAGACAGACTGCAGTTGCTGCTCTTTTTCCTTTTGCATGTTTTCCACATCTGAAGCATCATCACTATAGCTAACTTGCTGAGGTGGTATGGTATTTTATGGAGATTATCAGGGGGGTTGTGACTTAACATATAGGTACAGTATGAAGAGTTTGATGTTTTTCCCTTGGGACATTTGCTGAGATACCTAAATACTGCAAAATCTCAAATAAGCTTGTGAGAATGCCAATTAGCTTTTCTGTTGACCTGTGGAGCAGGTGCATCTGTTCTTGTGGCTTGTGCCTGGAGTATGGCTGGCAGATATTCACTGATGCTACAGGTGTTTGATAAGTACATAGTTTAATTCCAAAGTATGAAATATTACAAGAAACTGAAGTTGCACCCATGTGTCTGTGTTGTCTCTCGTTTTTCTACCCTTTGCTCAGCTGGCTTGTTACCTGTGCAGTCAAAATGGAAGCTGCTGCTTTACAGAAACAGCAGAGCTCAAATGAGCAGTACTCTGCTGCTGCCTTAGTTCTATTCAAGTGT
>NW_008581809.1:0-6253 GCF_000691845.1 Merops nubicus
GGGCGGGCTCGGCACCGAGCGCCAGTAACAGCCTCTCAAGGAAGAAGCACTACGACCACAGAAACCTTCACTCTCTTGGGTGCTTCCTCGTCACAAAAAATAGGGTTAGTTCTGACAGCTGACAGGGATTGGCCTTCTAGCTATAAAACCATCAGGCCAGCAACTTAATCTGCAAGTCTGCAACTGCTTTATTCTCCGTTTCAACTGCAGTGACCTTCAATCCTCAATAAAACACGGGGAAGACGAAAAGTGCCAACAGCTTCTATGGAGTAAAACAAAAAAGGCTTTGTTTACAGTACTACATTTTGGACTACAGTCCATCAAGAAAAAACCCAACTAGTAGTCTCTCTAAAGTATATTTTAAAATAATGTCTGCCTGCCTTCTCCATGAAAATTTCAGTGTGGACTACATATTCTCACTCTTCCACAGTTGAGGAGTAGTAGTGTTTTAAACTTTCCAACACTTGGTGCTCTTGCTCCTCTGTTAAACGAAGTAAGAGAGACCACTGGAACAGGAACTTTACATGCAACGTGTATACACTGTACTACACAGAATGCTATCCAAAAACATCAAGAAGAAATGGGCAAAAAGAACATTTCAGTGCAACTTGCTTCCAATTTCATGGTGATTTTTGTTTAGTGAGACAATCTAAGCTGGTTTTCAAAAAAAATGCTGTCCAAGCCTATTCAAAAATATAATGCTCCCCACTTCGAACCAGTACTTTGGACCTCCATCTTCCTTTCATTAATCATTCACAGTTTACAGATAAGTATGTATTAAAATGTGAAGGTGTATTAAAACATACTGAAATATGTAATTCAGTTACACTGAGAACAAGTTCTAATTCCCCATTTAAAAATCATTCTGATTTGAGAATGCTTATCAGCATTTAAAAGAATACCTCAAAAATGTAAGGTAAAACTCAGCAGGGCTACAATTCCCTTCTCTTCCCCCAAAATGCACACATATAACGCCTTGCTACTATTATTTGAGTTACCTTTCTTTCTGTTGCTCCTCCTGTCTGCATCCAGTCTGGCCATCACCAGGCAAGCTGGTGGCAAGGCTCAGGCAGACAAGTGCTGCTGAGCCTGGCTGCACCCACAGCACCAATGGTCACGTTTCACTGGTGGGCAGGTGAGCTCAGGGCACTGAAATAAAACCAGTCACTTACAATGGAACATCCCAGTATGAACTGTGTGTGAGCTGCAGTGCAGACACAAGTCTTATTCCATCACTTGCACTGCAGAAGCAACAAAGCTGTGGCAAAAGCATGGCATGGATGGATTGAGGTAGTTTTTTCAGTCACCACAGTAAAATTCAGCAGAGCTTTCCTGTGACAGCTATCAAGAGATTTCAGACATTTTTTAATCCATCTTTTGAACTGTTCTTCCTTTTCCTCATGTAAGTTTCTGAGCTAAACAAACTAAGACAAGTAGCTCTCTGATAGCCTATGTTGCTTTTTCACAGAAAAGGAAACTGAAAACATTTCACTCTTAAAATCATCTGGCACTCCAATATAGCTATGCAGTTTAACAGCTAAAACAACAGTCCTAAAAAAGATTGTTCTAGTGCTTCTAACAAATGCCACACCCCAAAATGACTTACTTATGACCTTCATATGAGAGTATCTTCCACTAAAAACAGAACAAAGCACAACAAAAAGTACATTTGACTAAACTGAAGAGGCCATGGTGACACTTTTCAGAGACATTTCTGGATTACCATTAAAGAGGAAGACTGGCAGCCCTCCTAAGCCACGCTATCTAAAGTCAGCAACAGCTGGAATTTCTCCAAAACCTGCCTGATTTTTTTAAACAGTGTAGAATGACACAACAAAATGACTACTTCAAATGTGTTACAGCAGCAATTAACATCTGGAATGCTACTCTGCCAACAGCGATGCTGAAGAAATTCAAACCCATATCAGGCAAAGTCCTCAATCTCCTCTTGTTGTACCCGTGAGGAAGGGTTCAATCGTAATCTGTTAAAAAGTAATTTATTCATAAATCGTAATGCCCTTTTTGTCTACAGTGTGATTTATTATCCTGCCTAAAAACTAAACTAAAAATAGTTGATTGAAGAAAATGGTTTTGTTGTTAAAACTGTGTGGGTTTTTTTTTCTGAACTGGAAATCAGCAGTGAATTCATGGCACTATCATGGCAGTCTAGCACTATACTCCTTACGACTCCGAACATATGAAGCCAAAGTGTGCAAGATTTGTCATACGATCCAAAATGATCTGACAGCAGAGAGTTCAGCAATAACTGTTCTTTAGATATGGGTCAGAAATATTCTTAAAAGCATGATCCCCAAGGCAAATTAGCTGCACTGCCCCAAATTTCAGTAAAGAATGATAGTGCTGAAGGTAACTACAAAGACAATATTGTAAAAGAGGAACATGAAAACCAGAGATGTCTATCAGACTTCACAAGAATTAGAACATTAAATCAATTTCAGCAGAAAGAATTGTTTCAAAACATTTACAGCAGTACATGCAATACCAAGTAAATGTATTTCTCAAAGCAAAACTGAAAAATGTTTTTATGTGTAATAGGGGTAAGAAGTGACTTAGGTAACTGTAAGCATATTACCTCAGTCATATGTACAGTTTTAAACACAACTTCAGGGTAGAATAGAATGCCAGAGATAAATTGGACTGTCAGTCTAAGCCAACATACAACAACAACTTTTCTGTTAGAGCTTAAAAAAACCTGATACAATGCCACAAAGAAAATTATTTATTTGGATGAATAAAAGAGGGATTGTAAGAACAGTAAAAAATTCACTACAGGGCAGACAAGTATTTTCAAGAACTGAGATTAGGAATGCAATTCAAATGACATTCAAGGACCTTGATTCTTCCATCAGCTTGATTCAAGAATACCTACACTTTTTATTAATGAACAGCAGAAAAAGTCAAGCTTTAATAAACCTTACTGACAAACATGATTTGTCAATTCATCTGAGTGTTGCTTTTATGCAGGAAGGTTTTGATAACAAGAAAAACTGAAGTTAACCAAAACTGAATGAAATACAATAGCGTGAAACTGAGAAAGTTACACATGTTGGGAACTATGAAGAATTTCTGCTTCACGTGGACTAGGAGTTCATGGATAGAAATAGCTATGTCTAAGGTCCCAAGTACACTAACGAATTACAGAATATCAGAGACATGCATGTGGTGTTGCTGGGAGAAAGACAAACAACTCTAGACTTCCCAGCGAAATTTCCCGGAGGAAACGGTAGAACATTGACAGCACAGAGACAACACAAGTGGTAAATTGAACATATGCCTAGAAGGACTCATAACACTATTTGGAGAAGAGGGAAGAGAGAAAAAGAAAAGAAAAATACTAATACAGTGAGAGTTGGCAGGAAAATGATCTTTGAAAGTGTAACATAGAACTAAACACAAGGAAAGACAGACAGCTGTTAAAACCTGAAGAAAATTACTAGTTCAACAACAACTAAGTATGAATTAACCATTAAAATTTATTTAGATTAGAAATTAGAAGACAATTCCTAACCACTGGCTAGAAGGTTCTAGGGCAGATTTTCAAACTAAGTAGAGCCCAAAAACTTAATTAGTCTTTAGTTTACAAAGGCCACCATCTCATCTAGAAGCAGGTGACAGGACAGGAATAGACTGATCCAGCAGAGCTTACTCAAAATCACAGTCGTTCTTAACCAATTCCCTAACAAGGAGAAAGGTGTTTTAAAAGTTTCAGAGTTTATATCATGTGATTCTGCCAGATGCTTATACAAGCCTACTTTTTAAACATGTTTCTATTATTTTATTGCAGTATATGCTTCACAAATTGTAGAAAGGTGTCACACTGAAACAGCCAAACTAGCTATGATAAGTGCTGTCAAATAGACTAAGTTAAAAAAGCAGGTAAATCCACCACCAAAATCCATGAAGCAACTGTAAGAGTTGATAGAAAAGAATGATGGCTAATGCAAGCTAGTTGTTTGCATGGCCACCAACAAAAACTACTTCAAATAAAGCCCTATTTGTTTAGGCACTAATCTGGACAAAAATAGTTCCATTAAACTGTAGATTGTAGCAGAATAACTTAAAAATATTAGTGATTGCATAAATTTAAAAGCCAGATGTATTTTGGAAATTATTTTAATGTTCTTTCTCGCTCTACAAACAGCTCCAAAATCTGAAATGTTCAATGAAATATGCTTTTGTGTGTGTGTATTATACACTTCTCAAAAGACTGAAATGAAAAACATATCCGAGTTCTATTTGTGGGACATGTCTAACCACATGCTTTCAGCACAAGTCATGCAATGGTGGTTTGTTCATTCAGAAAACACAAGCCCCAAACAACTGCTTTCTGCAGCAAGAAAGCTCACAGTCTCAGAAAACAACTTAATTTTTCAGCAGCTTCAAAAAAGTCACCAAAATCCACCTTGGATACTCTGGCAGAGATATTATGAAAGGAAGTTTTCATACTGCTTGCGAATATCAAATGTATGTACAGTACCACAGAACTTCCAAGCCAAATTACTAAATTATGATATATGTTACATAAACAAAATTGTTAACCATGAAGATATTAAAACCTAGCTGCTTTTTACTATGCCCAGCACAATTAGGTAATTTGGGATGCCACTCATTGGACTCCTGAATGCCCATTTTACTGTTACTATGGAATCCAATTAACTAACTGTTACAAAGTTTGTCATTAAATTAAAAGTAATGAAATTCAGTAAAATCATATTCCCAGTGCCATTAGGTATTCAGACATATCCTAGTGTGTTACCAGTAAGACACATTCTCATATTTGAGCATACTCTTGAGCATATTCAAATAGGATTTTGCTATATGGTTTTTATTCCTCTTGACCCATTTCTCCTCCATCATTTTGGTGATTAGCTGGGTTAGAGTTTCTGCCCTTACAACAAGTGGCAAAGGACACTCATGCTCCTTTTACTATAAATGACATCAACTTCTGCTATTCTATCCAGAAGCTAGCATTCTTAAATGTTTTTATTATCTCCTTATAATTTTTGCTATTTCCTTACTGTCATGGCAGTCAACATGAACAAGTAGAAAAGGTGACACACGTAATACATTCCATCTCTAAATCTAACGAATCCAAATTGGGAATGGAACTTAAACCTTTTAAATTTTGTTCACAAAAAATTATTTAAAACTTTTCATAAACATAAACAGCAAGAGAAAAAAGTGATTCAAATTGTTAGAAATTTCATGCATCACTCTTGAAAATATCACCGCCATAGTACATCATCTACAAGACCTGTTAAGTATTTTGACTCGGAATTACAGTTTATACAAACAATATACCTAGGCTGAGGAAAAGCAAAAGCTGGGCCTCCATCCTGAATATGTATTTGCTCACTTTTTTTATAGTGAGCAATGGACCCTAAATATCAGGACAAAAGCTCTCATAGGAAGAGTTTCTAAAGTGCAACATCCCTTTCAGCACTATAAATAGGACTAATGAATGTTTTCACAACCCTACAGTATTTTTTCTTCCATAATTTAAGGACAATTGTTTATTAATCTATGACAAAAAAAAAATCCCCAAACAAAAAAAACCCCAAACCAAAAATCTGACAGGGCAAGCTTTTATAGTACTTAGATCCCGTGGTCTTAGCTTGTTCTTGTTGCATCTATAACCTTTGCCCAGTCTAGGTAACGAAATTCACAACTACTGTTTGTCTCCAAAGCAAAGATGATTATACAAACTCTGGGACTCAGGAAACTGGGTTTTTGTTTGGTAGTTCCAAAACGTTACTTTTCCCTTCAGAGTGCCCAAGTGAAACAGCCTGTCTTTTTCTGGTCACTGAATTCATCAGTAACAGAACATGCCAAACGAATCCGTGCTCTTCCCCCGATGTCACTGACACGGGTTTCTCCTACAAGAGCAGGAGCAAGGAACAGGAAACCAAGGGCCCCCCAGTGTCACCCTTCGGCCAGCCTGCAGCTCCAGCTCCCAGCACTTTCCGACCTGAACATTTTTCCCCACATGAGGGTAGCGCAAGAGAATTTATGAGCAGGGGCACGTTGCTAAAATCTGTGTCTCTCACTCTGTTTAGAAGAAGAGATTACGATTAAAAAAGCAATCACTTGCATTTCAGTTTCGGTACAAAGAAGGAAACTACGGCACCAAAGCTGCGACAACTCAATTGCGGTGGTGGCGGGAAGGGGTTGGTTGTGTTTTGTTTCTTTTAACAGGACAAATCGGCAGTAACAAGTTCCCTCCCCCTTGCCC
>NW_008581810.1:0-2030 GCF_000691845.1 Merops nubicus
GACCCGGTGCCCCTTCGGTACCAGATTATAACAGCCTCCCATTTTTTTGTGTGATTTTTCTACTGTATATATCTATACTGTGCTTTCTCATACCACATGATGTTCATTTTTTCTAAGGGGCTAAATGTACTTTAGTCCTAGATTGTCCTTGGTTCTCTCTTGTGATAATGCAATGATTTGTAGACTTTTTAAACTATGTTAGAATCATAGAATCATTTAGGTTGGAAGAGACCTTTTTGGCTTTTTCTTGGAGTTGGTAAGTCCATACATTTTACAGTTTAATCTGGAAAACAGATGTGGACCATTTTGGATTGCTTTGTGGACCACCAATGGTCCCATATTTTGAGAACCACTGGTAAAAGTTGGTTTATTTTTAAAACATAACTATAGCACTGGGTTCCTCATTTGAAGAGAACCAGTGGCAAATAACTGGTGTCCTGGTCTCAAATTTTGTAGCTGAGATGCTGGCACCGTGAATCATGTACTGATGCTGACTTCTGGAGGAGTCCTACACTGCACTCCAAAGATGCAGTTGTCCCATCATTTAGGCTGGGGACTTGTTTGCTTCTGTTCTCAGTCAGCCCATTTGCCAAGTTTCTTCTCTGTAGACACCATGGCACTTGAGAGGTACGTGTCGGGAGGGGAAACAAGAGTTTATGTGCCAAACTTACCTTGGTAGGTGCAGAGTGTGCACACATCTTGAACCTGGGAAGTGTACTTGAATTCTCCAAACTTGAAGTTCTTATGGAAGCTCAGATAAATTTAGACTGACAAAATGGTGTAGAGACCACTGTCTGTCTCCTCTAGGCTGCTTCATCTAGTTTGTGTTTCTTGAGCTCATCTGTCAGATTGTGTGCTCCATGCCAAGCTGCATCCGGCAGCGTAGAATCACAGAATGGTTTGGGTTGGAAGAGTTGTGTAGCCCAGCCCCCCTGCAGTGAGCAGGGACATCTTCAACTACATCAGGTTGCTCAGAGCCCCGTCCAACCAGACCTTGAATGCTTCTAGAGAAGGGGCATATGCCACCTCTCTGGGCAACCTGTTCCAGTGTTTCACCACCCTTGTTGTCAAGAGTTGCTTACTTCTATCTAGTCTAAATCTACCTTCTTTTAGTTTAATACAACAACCCCTTTTCCTGTATGTCATGGTTACAGGGACTGGGACCAGTTTATCATTCTGTGGGTAGAACCAAAAACTGTGCATTCTATACCCTCTATGTGATTGCTCATGGGCTGTTAACAAAATCTTTGGTAGCAGCTGCCCAGGACAGACCTCACACCCCAGGCTATAACAGATAAGGAAATAGGTCAGGGAAGATGTTAACACCTTCCCACCCAGCAGGAGGAGTCCTCCCTGTTAATGGGCCCAGCCATGCCTCGCCCCATGACTCATACAGAGCTCCCCCCAGGAGCTATTTCTGTTTAATGGAGCATCAAGGACCCACTGCATGACTCACAGAATGATATCAACCCATTGTGAGATGCTCCACCCAGGGGGAGGAGCCAAGTGCTCCCACCTGGATATAAACTGGGGTTCAGGACAGCACAGGGGGCCTTACCCACTGGATTTCCAGAGGAGAAGAGCTACCACATTTTCTGTGGGATCACTGCTTCAGCAAGACCACTTCATCTGGACTGCTACCACCTCCCTAACTAACAGAGTGTCAGGTTGTACTCTGACTTTGTCTGTGGTTTTTCTTCGTACTTTTGCATTTATTTTATTTTTTCCTATTAAATTGTATTTCTGACTTGGAGTCTCTCACAGGTTTGTTTTCAAACCATTACAGAAGTACTACAAATGGCACTCAATGGTCCATGGCTACTTACACAAAGACATTCTGTCAGTATTGACAGTAAGATGATAAATCATTTAATATGTCTACTCAAGAGGATTGAACTTCAAATTAATTAGAAGTACATTACTTTATAAGAAAGTATATTCCATTGCTCAGCTCCAGCTGCCCTGGACCTCTGCTACATGTCCAGTATAGTTTTTAATTTCCAAAAGAAAATTGTTTCTTATGGCTAAAC
>NW_008581810.1:2045-20514 GCF_000691845.1 Merops nubicus
GGACAACCCTTTTCTAGCTTAAAGCCATTACCCCTCATCCTGTCACTACAAACCCTTGTGAATAGTCCCTCCCCTGCTTTCTTGTAGTCCCCACTCAGGTAATGGAAGGTTGCTATAAGGACCTCCTGGAGCCTCCTCTTCTCCAGGCTGAACAACTTCAACTCCCTCAGCCTGTCCTCACAGGAGAGGTGTTCCAGTCTTCTGACCATTTTTGTGGCTCTCCTCTGGACCTGCTCTGACAGGTTCATGTCCTTCTTGTGCTGAGGACTCCAGAACTGGAGTGTAGAACTGGAGTACTGCAGGTGGAGTCTCACCAGAGCAGAGCAGAAGGGCAGAGCACCTCCCTTGACCTCTTGGGCACACTTCTTTTGATGCAGCCCAGGATACAGTTGGTCTTCTGGGCTGCAGGTGCACATTGCTGACTCATGTCCAGCTTTTCATCCACCAGTATCCCCAAGTCCTTCTCTGCAGGGCTGCTTTCAATCCCTGCATCCCCAGCCTTTATTGGTACTGATGATTGCCCAGTCCATGTGCAGGACCTTCCACTTGGCCTTGTTGAACCTCATGAGTTTCACATGGGCCCATTTCTCAAACTTGTCCAGGTCCCTGTGGATGGCATCCTATCCCTCAGGTGTGTCAGCCACACCCCTCAGCTTGATGTCATCTGCAAACTCGCTGAGGGTGCACTCGATCCCACTGTCTGTTCCATTGATGAAGGTATTAAACAGCACTGGTCCCAGTATGGACTCTGGAGAGACACTACTTGTCACCAGTCTGCATCTGGACATTGAGCCACTGGCCACTACCTTCTGGATGCAACCTTCCAACCAATTCCTTGTAGTGCGTGCACCCTGGTTTTAAGAGGATTCGCCTAAGGTAAAGGACTCTCAGGAAACTTTTGCCTTTCCTTAAAGAGATATTTGCCTTCAGCTACGCTCTGATTGGCAAGCTATGTGCCATCTGCCATAGCCATGCTCCCAGTTTTTCCCACTGAAGTATCTCCACCTAAGTCTAAAATATTAGATTCTTTGGGTGGGACAGAACATGTGGGAAAAAGAGAAAGGACTTTTTCAGCACCTTGTTTCAAGCACTCAGTAAGAAAGAGGTGTCTTGGGCTCCGGATACTAAATAAAGCATTGTATTTTTAACTAAACAGTCACTGCATGAAATATAAACTAAATCTGAAACAGACTAGAATCCAGGGGCCTTAGTCAGGGACTAATGTTCTCTCTCTTGCATCTGCTTCTTCTGGTCCAATGAATCTTTGCAGAAAATAAATGAATAGAAAATAGCTTCAATGGTTAAGAATACAATCTCCATTTCTCTAGTCTTTTTCACCCATTAGCCAACAGTCACACTAGCAAAGTGAGTTTCAGTACTCTCAAGACAAAAAAAAACAAACCCTCCAAACCCCCACAAACCTTACCAAAACACAAACAAACAAACATAAAGCTCCAAAACTTTATTTTAACCACAGAGAAGATAAATAGAAGACACAGACATCTTGGTTCTCAGTCTTTCTCAGATTCTTTGCAGTTCTTGATATGTCCTTTAAATTACACTGTTAGGTATCTGCATTTATCATCTTGCCTTTTCATCTTGGCATATCCATATCCACTTATGTGGATCAACAGGGATGTTTGGCTAAGGTTGGCTGTGATCATTCGTGTTGCTTGTTAGCACAGCCAAAGAAGCCCTGGGAAGTATGAAGGGAATGGCAGTGTTGTTTCTTTCACTTTGCTTCCTTAAAAATTATGAAAATGCATATGAAATACTTACTGCCAGGGCTCTTCCCTGTTTTCTAACTCTTTAGCTGTGTTGACTTCAGAGATGAAATAAATGTGTAATATTTTTGGCCTAATTACATCCTTACAAACACTAGCTGCAAAGCATATTTATGTTTCAATAAAGAAATGATATCTGTGCAAGTCTTCCAGCAAAACCTGTATGTCGGCAGCATAGCTTGTTCTTTGACGTCTGTCTAGCATAACTGGGTTAAGAGGCAAGCACTAGAACATGCATTTTTCATGTTTCAGTAAATGGCCTGAAGTATCAGTTTGCTGGCCATATACCATTAGGGTTGTCTCAGGAGGAGGGTAGAAAAGTTGGAGGGGTCAGTTTTACTTCCCATAATGAGTGGAAGTATGTGTTTTAATGACTGAAATGCTTGCAGGATAGAACAAGTAAGTCTTTGTTCCGCTTCAGGTGAGGCTAGCAGGTGTCTTGAAGTGAAATTATACATTAGGTCTTAGTAAGTCATAAATATACTCCTGGGAGTGCTTTGGTACTTGTTATGATGAACCAGATATTTCATACAGGTTTTGAAGAATGAATGGTAGCAGCAGATGTCATTGAAATCTGTTACGTAAGCACATACAGAAGAAACTGGAATCAGAAATGTGAAATACAGAGCTCTTTTTTCTAGAAAAGTGACCTGTGGCTTGAGGATTAGATTCTGTCATCTCTCACATTATCCATCTCTAAAATCTTATCAATTTGTAGCATGCTTTTCAGTCTCTTTCAATGTCAGAAGACTTTTAAGCTATCCTGCTAGGTGCTGCAGTGCCTCTCTGAAGCAAGCTGGGAAATTCACAGAAGTTATCATAGCACAACCAGTAACACCACTTGATGTGTGGGGAATGTAGAGTCACAAAGATTCAGAATTGTACTAAGTCCATTCCCAGCCATATGTGGAGGCAGATATGGAAGCCTGCATTGCACTGCAGCCAGACACTAAAAGATAACTGAAACAGAAGCTGATAGTGAACTGACCAAGAATACCTAGAAACCTTTTATTCTACAAGATCAAAGTGTTGTCAAGGTATGCAATTGGTTGTTTTGTTAAAAACACTCGCTCTTCATAACTGGGGCATGATTACTGAGTCATATCCTGAGGAGATACAATTTAGTGTTGGCTGCATCATTGAGGATCATCTCCCAGCACCACATCTGAGATCACTGTGCAGTTAGAACTGTGCTCATTAATTCTTGTTGAGGGAAAATCCAAGGTGCTTGAAAAGACCTACTTAAAACCTAGTTTTCTTTGAGGTGATACATGGAGTCCATTCTATGCAACTTAAGGTAAAGGGAGCATATTTGTTGGGAGATATGCAGCAGCTTTGCTAGAGTGACCTCTTGGTATGTAGTACTTAAATTCATTCTAACCCTAGCTGGAACATCTTGTGTTTCGTACTTATCTCCAGCAAGTTGCTTCTTGCAGCTTGTTCTCTTCTACCTAGATGGCTCTTCCATGGAACTATGCTTGTTGGAATTGGAAAGGTCACGGTAAATTTCAGAAACTAAGGCAGCATGAGGGAATAGGACGATGAGAAGGTGATGTTTCATTGATGCTCCACCTGTTGCTGGAAGGATGGGCAACAGTAGAACTTTGTTTATATGCTGCTTTGTAGGGACCCTATAATTCTGCTGTAACAGAGCTCATTTTGCAGAAGGGCCATTATGGAAGAACAAAAGTGAAATTATTAAATGGTAATAGGCTGTGAGGGATGTGTGACTGAGCAGTTGTGGGTGCGTATCTTATACCCTGTCAGCCTCAAAATAAATAGGCTAGAGATGCACTGACCTGTTGCGTAGCAACCAGAAGAAAGTATAGAACCAAATCTCTGCATGCTGTGATTTGTAAACCTTTACAGAACCAAGTACAAGACCTTTGCCTATCTGCTAGAAATGTTCAGAAGCTGAAAGATACACCTGGTACATTTCCTGAAATCTAACACTTAACAAACATTTTCATTTCTATATAAACACACAGCTGCCATGTAAGAAGCCTGATTGTTTTGCCTCAAGGTTATGTAGAAAAAAAAATTTAGTCTCTGCAATTTTACTTGGCGTTTCTCTGAATTCATCACACAGGAGATTCCTTAAAATACTGCAAATGCTAAGTTTTTAAGTGACAAATATTTGCCCTTTGCTGTGATCCTGTAAAGATTGATATGCCTGTTTAGCAGAAGTATTTGTTGTTTGACTGAAGTCAAGTACAAATTCTGATGCCTGATGAAAAGAGGTACTCGTATGTTTACTTAAAAATTGCTAATGATTCTAGCCCCTCTTGCTCATTTGAAGTGTGTTTCAAACATTATTTTCAAATGGATACCCTGGATTAGAATGCATTTATGCTAGGGTAACAGCTCCCTCTGGTTTCTTGCAGGCCTAAGATGTTTATCTGCTTTTTACAATTTCATACTTTGCATGCACAGTTTACACTTGTAAAAGTCATAGGTGGATCCCATGGGATTTTTTTCTGTTGTAAAAACCTATAATATTCCTCACTGTAGGAAATGTGTTAGTATGTACAAAATAGAGACAAATATAGTACAAAATGGAAACTATTTTTCTTTCCAGTAGAAAACGCCATATGTAATAGTTTCAGTAGTAATAGTACTCCCTCTCTATAAAACCATTCTTTAAAACCATAATTCACTCAGTAATTTGTTTTATTGTGCAACTTCCTTTGCCTTTCAAACTAAAGACATTTTGCAATTTTGGACTCAAAGAGTAAGTGGCTGTTTATGAAGGCAACTGAATAATAAATGTACAGTATCTACAAGTACTAGATGCTGTCTATTTATTTTAGAAAAGCATATTAATGAATCAATTATTTATAATTAATTATATAGGATGGCTAGTGCATTATGTAACAGTATCGAATGAACCCCTTTGGTAATTACAATGGAGGTAATAATAAAAGGGACAGCTTAGGAAGTCAAAAAACGGGAAAGACTTTGAGGCTTATGGAGTGATGATTATAGTTCTATAGTGCAGCCTAATGAAAGAACAGCATGTAAAAATCCTCCGAACACCAAAAATCAATAAAATCTGTAGGGTTTTTTATCTCCTACCAGATCTGGAAACTTAGGTTTCTTTTTAGATGAGCTCACTGATAGCATATAGACATGATGTGATTCTGGGAGGTATAAAAATCAGGCTTTAAGAGGAGGGAGGTGTTATTTCTTATATAATTCTGCTGCTTAGAAAAAGTATGCACTGACATAATTTTCTTTGGTTTTACTTTATTTATTATGTATTGGGCACTTCCTGCTTATTTTTTTCTTATTTTTAGTCCAAGCTACATACACATGTTGCCACTCTTCGTACCTCTGTAATTCTGTGGTTTTATTATTCTGGCAAGTATCAATTTATTAGTTCTGCAATTGTAGCAAACCTTTTTAGATGCCTGTGACTGTTTCTATTGTTAAACATTCCTATAAGTGGTTTGAAAAAATATCTGCTGAAGTATTGCTATCCTGATCATTGATAAAGACCTTGCAGGTGATTATAAACCTGTAATAAGGCTTGTACCTGTAGAAGTACTTGCATGGCTTTTAGTCCAGTTGAGGGTAAAATGCTGGTGTCTGCAACTTCTATGCTTATGTGCTTACTGCTGTCACTGATGAAATGGTCATGAGATGTTACTATTTGTGTGGTAAGCTTAGTGGAGTAGCTCTGTGTATGTTCTATACAGCAGAGAAGTTTGTACAAACACTATTATTATTTTAAGATTGATGTAAATGATCCTTCAAAGATCTTATACACTGATGAGCTAAAAGGACTTGCTGCGAGCGTATTAAGGACAGGATTCTTCTCACCCAGTCCGAGACATTTATAATGGAGATTTCTAGAATTTAACTAGAAATTAATTTTTTAGTTTCTATCCATTTATCTTGAAAAATAGGGCCATTTATCATAAATGGAAGGGAACTGGTGGCTTTGAGATGTGCTTAATCTTAACTGCTTTTAGACATCTGCTTTCGGAAAAGTGGAATCACATCCTAGGATACCCAGACTCTTTTGATTTTACCTGCATCGATGGTAAGGACAGATCTGCATCTACATTGTGGGCATCCAGATTTAGTGAGATAAGCCCAGTAGGTGGTGAAGTCCCAGAACACAATCCTTAGAAGCCTTAGCACTGCATTTGTATGTGCTTGGGTGGCTGCCATCCTGGTGGGTCCGGTGACCCTTTGATGTGTAAGTGGAATTAGCTGCATTTCCAAGCCTAAGAGGAGACTCTGAGGCATATTTAATGCATACAGGGACAACTGACATCTTGAAATAGAACATTCCATTTCATTAAAAGTCATGCCAAGGTGAACAGGCTCCTTTCTCCAGCAGCTCAAAGAAAAGAGACTTTCATCAGAGCATTAGGAGTGCAGGTGAGTGTTCTTCTGTGCAAGGTGGTTCACATCCATGTATCCTGCTACATCTCAAGAACCTGTGTTAGAACATGGGTGGTAAGCTCTTCTGGAGTGGGAGGGCTCTCTCCTTTTAAAACCATGTCACTTGACAGTAAACTCGGCCAAACAAAATAAAAACTAATCTAAGATTATGCACCTCCCTTGAAGAGGAGAGTCCTACCACGAGTACAATTTCTACATTTAATGCAGTGTTCAGTGTGTTTGTTCCAGTGTGTTCCTTGTCCCACATAGGTGATTTAATTGCTTCACCACAACATGTGCTCCTTCCTGTTTCCCTCTGACCAATGCCTTTGCCCAGGCTGTAGGAGATTAGCTTGTACGTAAGCCTTGGGCTGTCATTCTGCACCAGAGAGAATGTTAAAAATAAATCTTTTTTACTGTTTGCCTTTATCTCTCCCAGTGTGGTGTGCCTTTTGGCACTCAGAATGGCAATTAATAGAAGTTTGTTCTCAGTAATGAATACTGAGTGTTAACTCCATGGTTAATGCCAAGTGGAGTGACTAGTATACTTGCCTCCTTGCTCACTGCTGACTTGCTGACATTTGAGAAAGATGGTTACATACCCTGGGCGTTAATTTGTGCTAAAATTGTAAATAACCAGTTTGAAGGTTGCTAAGCTGCTTGAGGGGCTGAGGCATGACTGTAATATATGCAGGATGAAAGTGACTTGAAATTAATTTATTTTTATAACTCATCTCCGTCAACTTCTTTGAAAGAAATTTAATGCATCTTCTTTGTTGTATGTAAGATCTGTTTCATTAAAAATAGGGCAAAGTTATAATAGCATTTAATCACCCTGACTGGAGCATTGTAAAGAAGGGACCAGGCACTAAACCGCTAATGCTTAAATCAGGGAAAAAGCTAGTTAGCTTCCCTGACATTAAGGGAACGAATTTTCAGAGAGCCATTCATTGATATCTGACAAACAGCTTGAACGGGATGCCAAACCCTCAGGGTTTCCGTTGTGAGCATTAAAACACATTTGCATATTTTTTTGCATAGAAACAGGAGCTCGCTCTATATTGCCAAACTGCAGAACTAAAAGGATGCAAAACCTCTACCTAGTCCAAAGGGCTCTGAGGGAGAACTTCATAATCAGAATTCAAATGTGTGCAACAGATTAGGAAAATGACTTCAAATGGGATTTAAACCATATCTGAGCGAGACTCGCAATCCTGAGCAGGTTGGTAGGCAAAATACTACCTGCAGTGCCATTAAAAAGCTTGTTTTCTTCTCCAGGCATTTCTTATGTGAAAAATAGCTTGCTGATGTCAACTAATCAAACAGATTAATGCCTTTTAAGGTGCTACTGCTTGGTTTTCTTGGTTTTAAATGCAATTTTTCTGACAGTTTTGATTTATCTTTCTCAAATTGAGAAAAATATCATCATGAATAGAACTAGAGTGATGATGAAAGAATAAAGAAATGATTGTCCTTCACATCCAGTCAGTGCACCCAGTGGTCCAGTTTGTTAGCAGTTTAATGTTCTTCCTAGCTCTTCTATTTACTCTGAGTTGTGGATTGAACTGGGAGCCCTCAGGTCTTGAAAGGACTTCAGGGTACCTTGCCAGGATGAGCAGCTCTGCTGAAGTGCAGAATCTGTGACAGTGTGAGCTAGACTGGTTTAACTCCTGCCAGTGGGCTTCAGGTGGGAGTTTGACTAGGAAAGGTTAGCATCTGTGGTATGGTCCACAAACAGATACAGCTATGTTTGGCCCTTCTGGCATCCCTCATCCTGCTCTTATCCTTGCCATTTTCATTGAATGGTTTCCTCTTCTGATTCCAAATATTATTCTTTTCTTTCATTACAGGAAGATACTTGCAAAGTCAACAAAGCATTTTGGGGCCAAGAGTGCATTTAACGTGCAGGTGATTTGTTTTGGCAATATCCTCCATATCACAGGCAAACTATGCTTTTATCATTTTGAGGAGGAAGCTGATGAGTAAAGAGGAATTCATGATAGGTGAAAGTGCCAAATGATTTTTAGCATATAAATTTACTCTCCGGTCATCCACTCAGGCAGTAATGTGGGTGGAGTTCTCATATTAACGGAGAGTTGCCATTTAAATTTCCTGTGCATCAAGCAAACAATAGACTTCCATTGTGTATACATGGCACTGCCATTGATCTGATTGATTTTGGATTGCAGTGGCGGATGTGGGCAGTGGTGTGTGAATTAATAGGAGAGGCACAGTTAACTCTTTTCATGAATGTCTTTATTAGTCAGGACTGTCTTTGAAATAAAATGCTAATAAGAAAATCAGTATTGATGCAGTTAGATGACAGCTCATAATGATTATGGTGTTAGAAAATAAATTATCTGTGACCTGAGTTATGGATTTGTGCAACACTGGGGTGGGAGTGGGTGTTAAAACCGTAGAAAAAGATGGGTATCATATGTTCTTTATGTTCTCTGTTTCTGTATGGTGTGACTTTGTATCTCGTTACCCTTCATTTTCATGGCTCATTTAACAGCAGTGTAAGTTCACATATACAAAGAGTGTATATGGCTTCACATCACTGTCCTACAGAGAATTGTGTTTGAGACTAAATGTTGGGGGAGGTCTTTCAGTAGCTCGGAAGAAATGCTTTTGCCAAGTTTGTGTGATTGAAGTAAAATCAGGAGTATTAGGCATGTCTCCTGCCTCTTGGAAGGATGATCTGGGCACAAGGCTTGGTAGAGCAATGTGCTGCTCCATTAAAGAGAAGCTCAGGTTTGCTGGGTTGCCTGGTTTTGTGCCTTGTCTGCAGCTTTTTGGGGGAATAGCTCAGCTTTCCCTGGAGTGGATGGAGAAGGTTCCTCTGCAGGACAGCCTGTAGCTTGGTGAGGGTGCTCCCCAGAGGGGTGAATATGTGAAGGACACCAAGGCTGAGCTGGTGATCTGTGTGGGGTTGTCCCAGTGAAATGGAGGGGATCCTGGGATGGCAGCCATTCAAGGCACCTGCAGAAGTGAAAGCTATCGTGTTTCTGATTTTTGCAAGTAAAATTATTACTTGTCTCAGATGAATGGGTCTGTTTGTGGCAGATCTTATTCTCATACTTAGAACTTAAATCTATTTATGGATCTGAGTCCTGCAGTCTGGCAGAGCTGCAGAAGCCGATGCAAATAAAAAGACTTCAGCTTCAGTGTGTAAAAACATTAAAGCACTATTTTGAAAAGAAGACAAAAATGGGTTGGTTTCACAAAGGCAGTTTTCTAATAAAGGTTGTTTGAAAATATACTCCATGTTCAGTGGTATTCTAGCTTAATTTCTTGAAATAAAAATTGTGAAACAAATATCCTGCTTTTTACCATGTCAGTATAGTTCAAGGGCCAGCGTTTCTATAGAAATATATTTTACCAACTTCAGAAGCACTATTTCTTCGTATAATTATCTCTTTTCAGTAAATAGGGAAAACATTTAATTTTGTTTTCACCTTGGTTTCCATAATTTTGTTTCCAGCAGAGTCAAAATGTCAGATAAAAGTGATTTAAAAGCAGAACTTGAGCGTAAAAAGCAGCGTTTGGCTCAGATAAGAGAAGAAAAGAAACGGAAGGAGGAAGAAAGGAAGAAGAAAGAGGTAAATATGCAAAAGTGCCTTTCAGATAGCTCATGCTTGCAGAAGGAGCTTGCTGAGGTTTTGACATCTCAGTATTGTATGCTCCAAGGTATCTGTCATGTGGAATGAGATCCTAAAACCCACATCAGTCTAACCTTACAATCAAAATGCTTATTTTTAGTCAAGAAAGTTGGGGTGAGGGAATTGCTTTTAAAACCAACGCACTGTCAGATGACAACAATTTAGACAACATGATGTGTATGTGTGTGTAGAAAGAAAAATTGATTTGCCACAATGCATTTTCCTGGGCTCTCCTTCAAAGGAAAGGGAGTGGGGAGAGTCAGAAAGAGGGCTCACATTTTTTTCAAGCCATTACAATATAAATATGTATTTTTGTACTCTGAAGACTAGTTTGATTACTAGCTAAGGTAACAGATTTACAATTATTATTCTCCAGTAAATTTACTTTGCATTTTCATCTTCTGGCATGGGTGCATCTTTCAGTTCTGTTAAAGTTTGATTGACATATTAGTTTATTTGTCCTTGACAATATGCATTAGGTTTTTCATTAAAGGATTTGTACTTCTTTTTATTCAGTCATTTAGTGGAATAGAGGTGAGAATTGACAGGGAGTGGATATTCATTTTCATGTAAAGTCAGAGAAGCATTAAGCGATTATGTTTCCTTTCCTTCAAATGTCAATACTTACTATAGTTTAAAGCACCTGTTATCCTTTACTAATAACTGGTTTCCTTTTAAACTGACACTTTAATATTGTACATGAATTTTGTGGAATTACTGTGGAAATGTGATGTGATCCAAAAAAATCAGTGTTCCAGTTTTGCCTGTCTTTTTAATCTGTTTTCATTTGAGCCATTTTTGTGCAATTACCAGCAAACCCCCCAGTGAGGCTCCTGGAGTCACTAGGGGAGTCCTCTGTAAGCAGAACTTTAAATGTTAACGTTTTCAGTGTTCATTACTAGCCTACTAATGAATTAGAGGGAAGAGAGCCAAACTAATGGCTTGAGGAAGCTATTAAACCCTTTATTTTATCCCCTGCCTCTGATTTTTATGCCTCTTGGAGATCTTGTGGTGGTTGGAACTTTCCATTGGCTTCGATAGCCAGATCTAGCTCAGGATGCCCAGCTCCACAGATTAAGCTGTGGTGTCTAACTATGCAGAGGCACCACCCACTTACAACAACCCTGTGTGGAACCTAGATAGCATCAGCAACCTTTGGATTCAAATTATTGAGGCAGATGCCTTCAGACATTATTTATGCTGGGATTGCTGTATTTAAGACATGACAAAATAGTAGACACAACCACTTGCATTTTGTTTTACTTGCAGTACTAGTTACTGCACCAGACTACAAAGTGGAATGTGCGTTTAGTTACCTCATCTGCTTGGGAGAAAGGCTGCAAGCCTGTCTCTTTCAGTGGAGTGCTCAAACTGCTAGGCTGGGGTATTGGTATTCTTGTTCCACCCTACTAAATTGAGGGATGATGAGGCGAATATAAAGGATTCTAGCTAACGTAGATGTTGTTCCTCCTATTTCTAGGTCCCAGTACACCAGAGGGGGAGAGGGATAATGTGTGGAAGTTCTAAGGAGATAGAGATATCTAAGCAAATGGAGGATGTGTCTTGTGAACTTAGTTTTGGCTGTTAGTGCCCAGGGCTGCCAAAATCCTACTTAGACGTGTTAGTCCTTTCCTTTGCTCCTGTTATAAGTTGAAGTTTATGAGAAAATATTTTTATTGCCAACAAGTGTTGGGAACAACTGTAGGCCCTTAAGCTACATCACTGAAGTCTACTGGAATTTTAAGAGGTGGATATTTTTATTCAGGGTGATGATATCTGTTATTTTATGGTCAGCTTCTATGTTAGCTGAATAAGTTGCATCCGATGAGTGCAAGTCAGAAGATTTCCATCAGTGCGCTGTAGAAGTCCTTGCAAATATCCTTGCAAAGATCAGTTTTCCCATACATTCAGGGAAAAATATTTTTACTGATCTACACAGTATAAATTATCAAGATTATAAATTACTTTAACATATCTAAGAGAATTTCAAAGTGTACCTGAACAGTGGTGCATATAAATATTTTCCATACATGCAATTTCTCAAGCTGATTATATGTGGATGAAACTTTTCTGTTCTCTTTTGTTTTAACTCAGGCTGATCTACAGCAAAAGAAGGAGCCAGCTCAGGAAGACTCTGACCTAGACCGCAAAAGAAGAGAGACAGAAGCTTTGTTACAGAGCATTGGTATATCCCCAGAACCACCTCTAGGTATTTAAGAGAAGCATTGTAAAGCATTCAGCTCTGCCACAATGAATGCATTCTTTCTATTAAAGCATGCTTGGCTTTTTTTTTATTTTTGGCTGTATTAGTGAAGTGAACTCTTCTGTTTGAATGCCTGCCATACCATTCACACGTACCAGCTCATGGCATTTTGAGTACTTGTCATTGCCAAAACGTCTGTTTCATTTTTTCAAGAAATTTTTGGGAACATAATGCAGGTTGGTTTTGCATACCAGCAAAGATTTCTTTTCTGATGGACCGTTTTATCTTCTCTCACATCCATCTGATGGCCCACAAAATATTATTATTAATGCTGTACTTCATTACCCCCAAGTTTTGTTTCAAAAATTCAGATTATGCATTTGCTAAGGAAGGAGGAACATAGTCATGTGGGAACTCCCATTGGTTTTCTTTTAAAATCAAGCAAAATTGGAGAGGAGAAATAAAAAGACAGATCAAAAGTAGCAAAAAGCTCAACATCAGATTTTTGCTCTGGTTTCATGTGCTCAACCTCTTTTAATTTTGATCTTTCAGTTCTAGAATCTGAAGTCCTCAGTTTAAAAATACATGTGGCAAAGTTTATAGTATCTGATAGTATATAGTATATTGGGGCTGAATCTAGGATATTGCCCCTACATATCCTTGCCTGTAATATTTAGAGAAAGCTCAAAATTTGACAAAATACTGAAACCTTGACTCAGGAAGGCACCTTTTACAGATGCTTGGGTGCATATGGATGTAGATTGTGACAGTCTAAATTGGAATTTCAATTAATAACTTGTATCAACCAACATTTATTGAAAAAGGTTCCTATTTTTATAGCTTATGATGTGTTTATTGAAGCTTTTAAATACCACTTCTCAGAAGAACAGTCTGACAAATAATGGTTAGGTTATTTTTATATAGCATAAAATATGTTTTCTAAAATATTTCATGATATTATAAAATTAGATACGTTTGAAATAGTCATTTTTATCTAAAAATGAGGATATATTTCCTTATATTCTTAACTAAACACTTGTATTCATTTTGCAAATGATCGATTCTTATCTTAGTTAATTATTTTGCGTTTGATACTGTCAAAAGAACCTGAAAATCCAGATATAAGGTGATCTGGTTTACTTAAACAGTAGTATTTTGTCTTCTTTCATTCTCTGTAGAGAATGAAATTCTCTACTCACCATTAACATATGGAGGAGGCTTAAATTCTGCCTTCACATCCACATTTGATACGCAGTTCCCACTGTGAATGTGGAACACACAAAGGGCTGAGACATACCTGTAACCTGCCAAAGGACTGTCACAAAGGTGAATTCACTTTTCATACTGCAGTTATTTCTGTGACAGTCTGTAGTGAGAATCTGCATGAAATGTTTGACCATATGTAAAATACAAATCTCTTGACAGGTCTGTCATTATACATTATAGAGAATAATAAAATAGTTCAAAGTTTTACTCTGTTAAATCTGTAAAAGGAAGTGCACATGATTTAAACTAAATGGGGAACTTCACTCTTGCATTAATACCCCTTTTTGTCTTTTATTCAATGTGGCTGCTTTGAAGAATATTTGTATTAAATCTTGACTGGAGCCACCTCTGCATTTGAAATATTTTTGAGAAACCATTTTAAGAGAAATCAGGATATTTTTACTTTTCTTTTTATTATTTCCTTGCTGAAGAGCTTTAACTCGGGCTGACCTTGAACTATGAACTTCCCTTCCTGTTTCAGGAAACAAAACTGCCTTTGCATGAAATATGCTTCAAAAGCCCTGGCAAGCCAAAGAGAAAATAATTTCTAGAGCTTGGGCAAATAGTATCTAAACCAAGGGAAACTTTTCCTTGAATGTTGAAATCATGTCCCACCCAGAAAGCAAACTTCATATGACCTAAATTACTTAAGAAAACATGATCACTAAGCAATCTAATGTAAATTCTCACCGTCTTTGGGAAATGATTTTAACTTATCTGGACTTCCTTATTTAGCTTTTATTTTTGATGTCATTTCTGCACTGCAGCCTTAGACCGTATCTAATGGACCCTGGCTTTTGATTGAAATTCAAAATTTGGAAAGTATGCTTATTCTATTGCCTACTTGACTTTACCAGAAGAGTTCACTTAGTTTTTTGACAAGACCCTGATATTTCTTCATACCTTTAAAATCTTTTGCAAATCAACTTGAAACTGTACCAAAGAAAGCAAATGCTATTTTATTTCCACAGATATCTCCTCCATTGATTAGTTGAGGTCCCCATTGGGCTTTCAGTCCTATCTAAATTCATGTCAGTTTTAACACTTCCAAAAGACTTAAAATTCACTTGACTCTCTTCCTTTTCTTTTTCTTTCCTTCCTTATTTGCTTTCACCATTTCAAACTCTCCTACTCATTCATCCACTATCATTTTGGTCCATTGGTTTTGATTTGTCTGACACTGCTCTTCATCAGTGCAGTCGCTGCATGTGTTAACATGGGATACCTGTTATTTTCATTATTTAGTCCCAACCCCTATGTCTCCCTCTTCGAAATCAGTGAGCACACCCAGTGATGCAGGCAGCCAGGATTCGGGAGATCTGGGACCCCTGGGAAGGTAAGACACAGAGCCAATAGCATTGAATATATGTGGGGGGCTTGTTCGCTTCGCTCTTAGATATGGCACATTCTCATTTACAGAAGCAAAGGTAAAAATGGGGAAGTAAGAGCAAAGGGAACTTTTGTTTCTGCATTTTCCACTGTGTGTTATCTTCCAGTAAGACTGGTCTCAGATGTGAGGTAAATAAATATGCAGCAAGTGGATCTTAAGAGCCCCAAACCTCATATTGGAAGCAAGAGCTGAATTTACACTTCTAAAATGGCCTAGAGAAAGCTGTCATTCTGTGTGGATATACACTAAAGCCAGGGGGAAGTGCCCAGTGGTAGAACCTGTTACTCATACGAGTTATCTTTGTTCACATAACTAGTCCCCGTTGAACCCCCAGGCTGCCTCAGGTTCTTGCGTGGCTGCTCATGGCAGCGTGTGGCTTTGTGGTGGCAGGGAAGAGCTTGTGCAGAAACACTGAAACACCTCAGGACCCACTGGCAATCCTGCTTTGGAAATGGCAAATATCAGAGAGTTTCATGCAGAGTGGGAGGGAAGCAGCTCTCTTCTTGTTGGAAGGGAAAGGGGTAGTTGGGTGTGCGTACTGGATGGGCACAAGAGCAACCTTCTTACCTGAAAGTTCGTATGGCTGAAATAGGAAATGACGTGGTAACCACGGAGTAATTCCTACTAGGGAGTAGAAAAGAAAGGAGGATGCTGCTGGTAAAGGAACATATGTTCAAGTAAGAAGAGGTCCAAGCAACTATTTTGAAACATGTGAAACATGGATCCTAATAGCTATTTTTATATAAAACTAATTCAACATAAAGCTGAGCAACCAGCTCATCCAAATCTGCAAGCCAAGACTCTGATAATGAATTGAAAACACAGTGATTGCTCTGCACAGTTGTCAGGAGTAGACACCATGCCTTTACATGAGCTTCATACCACAACAGCCTTCTGCTTAGAAAAATCACACTTCTGTCAGCTGAAAGTGTGTTGGGTCCTTCTTCAGTCAGATGTAGACACCATATGTCGTGATGTGCAGGTTACACAGATGCTGCTGAAATCTGTTCAGCCCTTCTCCCAGGTCTACCCTCTAGAAAAAATGGAGGTGGCTAAGGAGGAAGGCCTTAGCCTGTAAGATATGGAAGTTCAAAACACAGAGAAAGGTGTGATGCTGCATTCAGAAATAAACGCAGTAGACTTAAGCAAATCAAAGTCCCTTGAGCAGACAAAAAATTGCTTTTAAGCAAAGTATAGCCTGCTTTTCAGGATAAAATAGTTTCCCACAGTCCTACATGAAGCTATGACAATATTGGCTAGAGACTTTTAAATTCCTGGTTTTCTTCTGAACCTTAATGGTGTAACTTTTTTACTGTTAGAGTAGTGAAGTGCCCTTGGAAGAGTTTATTCTGCTCTGATGTATGCTAGCACTTTGACTCGGTCAGCAGCAACCAATGAAAGCAGGTGACCATACGTCCTCACAGAGGAGAATGAAGTTTGCCCTCTTCTTCAAAACTCATGATGTACTGCATTATACGCTTTCATTTTGGATCCCTTTTCTGGCTTTTTTTGGTCATACTGGTAATTCAGTGGGAATCCCAAGGCCTTGTTTGTAGTCCACCAGTTTGCTTGCCAACCTCTCTGGTATTGGAAGGACTGTGTTACGTGTCAAGAAAGCCACTTGCAGGTGTTTGCCTGGAATGACTGATTTGTGGTAATGGGAATTCAGTGATGTCTGATCCAGGCACTGGGGGATCTGTGGATAGTACTGAGTGGCAGTTACTTTGTCGGTAGATGTAGGTAGATGTGCTCAGGGAGTGGATATGTGAATGACTCCACTCAAGCACGCGTGTGTGATAGAGCAGTCAAACCTGGAGAGTAAAACATTGGTACATTTATCACCACAGCAGGTAAAAAGGATAAACTGTCTCTACTGTTCTCTCTCTGAGAGATGCCTAGACCATACCTCTGACTACTTTGGCAATTGCATATATGAATGTCTGTTTATCTGTGTAAGCGAGGCTACTCTGCTTCATTTTCATGTATCCTTCCATTGTGCTCTCTGTGACAGAAAGGACACTTTTGCTGGATACTCTCTCATGCCATCGTGCTTATAAGATCTTCCCCTTCTCCTCATTCTGTGCAAATGTGCTGTACAACAGTAGACTGAGCACAGGCATTAGAGGAGAGCAGGTTAGTTTCAAACCTGCTAATGCCCCCAGGCTCAGATACGATGGCTTGTCTGTTTTTGTTGCTGCTAACACTGCTGCAGAAATAACGAGCTCACGTAGGCTGCCAGAAATCCTGCATGCAGTCTGATTGCTCATTGCTGAATGGTCTTCAGAGGAAGATATGGATACTAAAAAAAGTCTGTGAAGTCATAAATTTCAGTTCACTACAGGAGAGAGGCCCTCTTGAAAGTTTTGAAGAAAGCAAGAGATCTTCGTATGTTCCCATTTGAGGTGGCACTTTGAGTGCAGAACTAGGTTGGGTTTATACTTCAGTGAGTTGTTGGCATTTCTAGTAGTTGGTCCCAGTATCACCAAGTATATCTGAGGTATGTTTTGATTGGCAAGCATCCACTTTTCAGGAGGACAACTGAAACCACAGCCCTCACTCAATCTTGTTTTGCAAGATGAAAACTAACTTGTAACTTACTTACCAAGTCTTATAGCTATAACTATGTCTTTTTGAGGAGCAAAAGGGCTTCAACAGGCAAAGTGTAAGAACAGAAAAGTGTTTGGTATGCAAGCTGGACAAGTATAAAACCAGAAAAAAAATGTAACATTTTAATGTTGAAACAAATTAATCACTAAAGCAATTTACAAAAAGACTCTGTTTGATCTTCTATCACTGGACATTGCTCATTCAGGATAATGTGCAAGCTCAACAGACAGATAATAGGTCAAACAATAATTCATTCAGAAAAGTCATACAGCTCTTGCATGCACAGGAAGAAAAGCTGCATGGTCACAATGGTCCCTTCTGTCATACAATCTATAGGCTAGTAGTGCTGCTATCCTGCAGGACCACTGTCCATTTTCTCCAGCACAATAGCTAGAGCAGAATTGTGTTTTCCCTGATGCCATTAGGAGAAGGTGTTTAATAGCACTAAATCATGGAAATGTCTATGTCCCATGCAGCCCAGGTTTCTATGTTGTTTTTTTCTCTGCTTGATCTTTAATATTGTTAAAGCTCTTTGTCATAGCCTTTTCACCAGGGTTAACACTAGGTTTCAGGAGCATTCCAGCTTCCACCTGAGTCATGACAGCAACTACAAGGTTGAGCACGTTAGATGAAAGCAATGCTAGGAACTACTGACAGATTTCTTTGAACGCTTTCAGTTGGACAGGAGAGCCAATTTTTTTTTTTTTTTTCTTTAAATGATCTTGGGGATCAATTCTGAGTAGGCAAAGGTGTGTTGTACTTTGATTCTGGAAGATTTTACCATAACTGTGGACTTAAGAAATAGGTTCGATATGTGCCGCTCTTAGTTATCAGGCTGCTCTGAACAATTCCTCAGAGCCCTGTTGTTGCACAGTGAGCAACCTGCCTATCTCCACATTGCTTTGGACACTCTACTTCACTTTTCTGTTTGCTGTGTTGCTGGTGCTATGGAGATAAGACAGGAAAATTACATCACAGCTTGAACAGACAGTCTTTGGATAGGTGAGTTATTGGTTCACAGGACTTTCTGTTATGATGTATTCAGACATGACTCGTTTTCCACAAAGCAACGTTACAGGATCTCATGAAGGTTCTCCTTGGAATGCAGTAATGCTCAGCTCTTTCAGGGTATTTTGTTTTGTTTAGAATCATAGAATTCTTTAGG
>NW_008581811.1:0-10385 GCF_000691845.1 Merops nubicus
GTTGTGTCCCCCAGAACTGAGTGGGAGCGAGCAGAGCCGTCCTGCTGCAGCGTGCGCAGGCTGCGGGGCCGGGGTGAGGCAGCGGGGCCCTACTGCACCGCGAGGTGCCAGGCAAAGAAGCTTTCAGCAGCTCTGAGCCCGACGTGCTTTTGGAGTTCACTGTGATAAAGACACCGTGGCAAAGTGCTCTGGGACTCTGTGCCTGGCAGCACCAGGGCAGGTCCCTGCACTGGAGAGGCTCTACTCGGGCCAGGCAGTCAAAACAGGCTATGGCAGGGGTTCACAAAGTAAAAAGACAAATAATTTCCAGTATGTTGCTGCTGGTGGTATGGCTCTGATTGCTGGTTGTGCTTCCTCACTTCAGAAGAAGTGAATTTAACCCAGGAGGAATTCAGTCCTTGTATGTGCTAACATTAAAAATGTGCTGGACAGTTTAATTTTAGTCCTGGTTATCTTTCTTGCTGCAGAGTTTAACACAATTGCGTGGCAGGATGTCTGCAGAGGTCAGATGGGAATAATAGAGGTGTTAGTCACTCCAGAAAAGGAATTAAATCGCACCAGGGAGTTTGCACAGTTACTTCTGGTGCCGCCGTGGGGAGAACTGCTAGGTCTTGTCTAGGAAAGCTTCAGCATTTATTTAGGAAAGCATAGCCAGCATTTTTTACATTTTCGGCTGCCTTTCATAGCAGGGCAGTGGGTCCGTGTCACAGCTGCTGTGGGGAACCATCCCGCTGGCAGCTGGGCACCGAGGGAGGGTTATTGTCCCATTGTGCGGGTGGGAAACGCGAGTGCAGAGATGCAGAGCTCTGCTTGGAGGCTCATGGTGGCTGAGCTCGAGTCTCAGGGGGTCTCAGCCTGAGCCTTAACTACAATACCATCTCTTGCAGTCCTCCATGTGCCGAGCGATGGGTTTCAGAGCATCCCCCTCCCTGCTCGTGACCCTTTGGCAGCAGCTTTCCTGTGCTTGCTGTAGGGCATCCCTTCAGAAACCCTGCCACTCTCTCCAGCTTAGGCAACAGCGTGGATAAACCTCTGTTGCAAAAGCTTGAGCCCCAGCCAGATTTCCCAGAGACCGGACGAGCTCCAGCAGTACAGAGCTAGGCAGGGTCCAGATTGCACTGGCACCAATGCCCAGCTCCAAACCCTAGGCGCTGGTGCCTGGGCTCTGGGTGCAGGTGGGACCGTGCATAAAGTCCCTGAGGTCCTGAGAACCTCCTTGGCTTAAAACACAAGCTGCAGACACATCTGCCTGAAGCTGCTACAGAGGAAAAGGACTGAGCTAACGCTGGCGGGAGGGAATGGCAGTTTTGGAGACGTGTGAGTCATGCTTGGGTCTGACATTCAAGATAAAAAGGCTGAGATGTGCAGGCTGTGCTGGTTTCCTCGGTGGCTCCTCGGCTGGCAAGAGGGCTCTGGTGGGTGCATCCCTGCATGCCCGGCCCCGCCACCCCGGGGCATCCAGACACACAAGAGCAATTGTGGCTTTCTCACTGTTGGGCAATGAATGGGGGCTGAATATTGTTGTGGATTTCAATAGAAAATGCTTGCAGATTGAAATGACCTTGATTACAGCTGGTTTTATAATTTGTTGTGAATAAAGTTCTGTGCAAAGTTTGGCATTTTCATTTTCATTGCATAATAATTAGTGATTACATTTTTCCAGTATTTATCCTCTGCTCATCTTGATAGGAGCCTGAAATGCCAGTGGTGTGATGGCAAGAACCAGCAACCATGCCAACCTGGGCACTACTTAATTTCTATAGGCCAGGAACATCAGGCAATCCAGAATGCTTCCCTTTCAGAAATACACATCTCACTGATGCCTATTTGGCTATTTTTAATTTTATTAAGGGCTCTGCAAGTCCCCCTTGAGGGACAGATGCAAATGTGTTTGGCAGGCCTGTGTGTGCCAGGAACAAAAACTTTCTGCAAACGTGTACTCCCATGCAAACCAACACAGGGACCCTTTCCATCATTATGGGATTAGGGCTTTAGTAATGAAAATGGGGATGAATCGGTATTTGCACTGACCATTTACAGAACCAGAACTTCTCACCTTCTATGCAATTTCTGGCAAAAAAATGTGTCTACAGATTTATTTAACAAAATAATAATAAAAATCAGTGGCTGCTCATAGAAATGTGATTTAGATCCAATGCATCTTTTTGCAAATTATATGGATCTATGGACACACATGAAATTGCACTGATTAAACTACAGATGCAACATTTAAAGTGGGAAAAAAAACCCTATTAGCACTGCTGTGTCTTACTCTAAGCTAGACTATGAACAATTGAAATTGTTTGGGAGTGGGTTTTAAGTAAGCCACAAAAAAAAGTGTCTGCTTTAAACCAGCACAATCGTGTCTGTACAGGAAGTTGCATCAGTGTCTTTAAGGCAATGCAAATTTGCGTGCAGACAGACCCGGCGTGGCGTGTCCTTGTGGAGGGTCACATTTCAAACTCACAGCACACTCCACCATTTGTGCTGGCTGCAAACCAGGTCAGCACCAAGAGCTAGGGCAGAAGCCTGAAAAATGGGAAATCATTAAGATTTGTCTGTGGTGATCAAGGAACCCAGGTCAAAAAAGTCACTAAGTCATCCACTGCAGTGAATTAAAAACCTGGTATTTGGTTGCTATCCTGCTCGCTCCATCGGGTCTCACTGAATAGTATCATTCACAGGAACTTTATTGCATTTATAGGAACTTTATGTATGTTTATAGCATTTATGGGAACTTTATGTTTTAGCTGAAACAGGATTTCTTTGGAGGATGGCTATGAATTGCAATCAATAACACTAATGACCTCAGAATCCTTGCTCTAACTATCACGGTACATTGGCTGACACGAAGATGAGCCCGTTGGTCTCTGTATGTACTGAGGCTGTTGTAAAGCACCAAGAAGGCTCTGGGACCTGCTGCTGCTCTGAAGAACCCAGCAATGCAAAGGGACAGGTCCAAGTGGCCACGCGAATTGGGTGGTGAAGAAGTTGTTGGGGTATCTACAGTGGGGCATCTCCAAGTGGCTGCACTGGGAGATGAGTTTGTGCCTTCCTGGCGTGCATAAATGCAAACACGGAGCTGGAAGGTGGATTTGCAGCAGCAGAGCCCTAGAAGTAGGGCTTGTCCCACGCAGGAGTGGGAGGTGAGACCCCTCCATCTTCTCCAGCCCAGACCCAGGGGAGTCCAGCCGGCTCAGCTATAAATGTTATTGCATATTTATAAACAAGAGCAGGCTGGAGGCATGACAGAGCTGTGTTTACTCCAGTGGCATGTAAAAGTAAACACCCTAAATGAGCTGATCATTAACTTGCCTCCCCTGCTTTGCTTCCATGCCTTCTTTTATGAACAGGAGCATTCCCCCTCGACTCCTTCTCTCCGTCTGTTTTTGTTTGCTCTATCTCCACAGGGCTAATTTAATAGTCCTCCTTGAACTCAGAGAAGGCTATCGTTTGCTTGCAGATCAAAACAATGCTGGCTGCCTTACATCTGCAAAACTCCTGATTTCTGCTTTACAACTGAGATAAAAATCCTCCTCTTGGTTTCAGAAAACAAGCAGGGAAACTTTGCATGGCTCAGGACAGTCCCATGAAAACCAAGACTTTACTGAGAGCTTGGGAACAAGCCAATTTGATGCATTAATCTCAAGAAATAAATCACATAAATAAGAGATAAGCACATGTTTTCCCCCAAGCAAATAGAGGCCACTTGGCTGTGAAAGGCACATCCCTCTCAAATAATGAGTGGGAGACTCTAATTCCGTGCTTGTAGTCGGTGTTTCTTTAGGGCCTTACAGGCTGTGAGTAGAGGAGTAGCTGAGCATTATCAGCCATCTATTGAAAGGCTGTACGTCTCACACAGCTCACATAGCTTGCAGAAAAGTCAGCATAAACTATTTTCCCACCCACACACTTTCACAAGGAGTCAACGGCGCCACTACTTCACAGGTCTTGTAAAGGGTCAAGGATTTATTTTTCTTGAGCGAGCAACAAACTTCTTTATCCACCAGTAATAATATTTGGTGACAGTGAGGCACCATCCCTAGGAAACAGTAGCCTCTGATACAACGGACACCGAAACTGCAGGCACGCTTGGTGAGCACCAGAACTTTGGTCGTGCTCAGAAACCCCTCTTTTGAATGAGGTAAGGTTTCCAAGACAGATGCTGGAAAGATAGGAAACACCCAAATTGCTTGTGAAAGGTTAACTTCACCTCCTTTGTGTTTCATTGCATGAGATTGGGTGATGAAGGCTTCTCAGGCAGCTCCAAGGAAGCTGCTTTGGGATGTCAGGAGGGACAGATCAACAGGGCATGTCCAGCACTGGGCACCGGTGGGGCAAGAGGGGTCCCAGGAACCAGCAGAGACTGAGGCTGCCTGGATGGGAAATTAGGCAAACAGCCTCTGCTACTTTGCATCCACCTTGATCTTTATTTTCCCTTTGGACAGTGAAAAGCCAGTGGGTGCAGAAGGGAGAAGCCACACGGGTAAAGTGTCCAGTGAAGGCTCCAGCCATATGAGCCCAAATACCATAACCTGACATAAGCAACTGCAGCAGCAAACTCTGGTTAGTTTGGAGTTCAGCTTTTGTGGATAAGGAATGAGTTTTATGAAAACCCAAACCAGACAAGCCAAATCAGGGTAAGTTATAGGTGCTCCTGAACAAGCACCCACAAACTTGGTAGCCTGACTCTTCTCTAAAATTAAGTGTCCCAAGATGAGCTCCTCTCATGAGCACTGTCCTAAACCTGTCCTTTATTTTCTTCTCTCTGCAGCATCTGCAGAGATGAGCAACACTGCAGCTCCCTGGGGCTGCCCGTCCCTGGCTCCTTCCAGGGCAGCCCTGTTGCTGTGGTGCCCTCGAGGTGGCCTAGGCTGTGCTCCCTGGCCCTGGCATTTTCCCTTTCCATCCTTGCAGCCTTATCACAGCCTCTCACTTATTCTGGGCCATGTTGGCAGCTGGCTTGACTCTTGCAGAGCTACCAAACCGCATTTCATGAAGATTGATCACAGAAGCCATTGTTGTCCTGTGTAAAGCCATTTATTTGCTGGTTAATCCCCAGGGTTTCTCCAGAGGGAGAGGGGGAAAGTGGACAATAACGGGAGCGAAAAGACCCTGCTTAGCACAGGCTTTCTCAAAGATGTGAAACCCTCAGCTAACCACAGTGTGCTTCCACCCAGCCACTGGGCTATTTTTAGTGTAACATTTCAGCTGCGTTACTGTTCCCTCTGCTCAGAGCCCAAATGTGCTCTCAGGAACTGACTAAGCATTGCCATCACAAATGGCCTGAGGCGGGCGGGTGGCAAGACTCTTCCCTACCCACCAGGCATCCATAAGGATGCAAAATCAGGGCAGGCAGCAGATACAACAGCTTTACCTACAAAGGGCTCTTCAGGGTATCTTCTGGTCTGGGCTGATAACTCACTTAAGGCACCAGGATGGGCATCTGCTGCTCTCCTGTCTCTATTCAGGCTCTGTTAGGCTACCAGTGCTGTATGCAACTCCTCAGCTGTGAGTCCCTTGTACTGGAGGTGCAGAGGTGGACAGACATGGGGAGCAAGCTGTGTGCAGGATGCTGGAGGCCTGTGAAGAACACAGGGGTTTGTTGCTCTCAGATGCATCTCCTCATGCTGTCGGCTCATGCCACACCTGCACTGCGGCAGCTCTGCCGTTGTGAAGGGTGTCCCTATGTAAAAACAAGGGTCTAAAAAATGATGTGACATTGCTTTGCATCAACTCTTTTCATGCTCTTTCCCCATGAGCAGGCAGGGAAGGGCATAAAAAAAGCTTTGATTCCTGCCCTGACCCCAAAACCAGCTTCATGTTCACCTCCCAGCCAGACCAGTCTCCCTCATGTGGCTGCAGGAGCCAGCCCCTCCTCAGGAGCTTCATCCGTCAGCTGGAGCCATCTCCTTGAGGGAACATCACTCCTGCTTGTGGGGTACTAGGCTACAGGGACAGGAATTATTTGACTGCTGACCCTGGTGCACAATCATGTTCTCCAGGGTAAACAGAAGAAGACAGAGAATAAATGCTCCATTAAAATGATTGTCAGTGGAGACAGAGGTGATAACTGTAGCAAACAGGATCTCCTCTGGGGGAAGAGAAGGGTTTCTGAGCAGACCTGGGTTGCCTTCATGTGCGGGGGTGTTCACCAAGAGGTGTGGACAGTACTTTCTGCCAGGGTACTGCCCGTGAGCTCTGCTGCAGGTTTTGTGGAGCTGGTTGGGCACAGGGCAGCTGCTCCTGTCCCTGCACTGGGAACATTTTAAACAGGAGACTGAAGAGCAGCAAATAATGAATACCACACTCTGGTCTGTGTTTTTTGGATGAATAATCATTGGTGTTGAAATTTATGAGACTCTGCGAGTCTGGACTCCCAGTGCTTTCACCAATACCCAGCGGCTGTCCAAATATAAACAATGAATAACAGGAACCACAGCAAGCGCAGCATGGGGAAGGGGAGTGCTGCCTTTGCTCTGTCCCTCCTTTCTGTCACCAAGCAAGGGGACAGGGATTTGTCAGGTCCCTTAGGGATGCTGTGGACACCACGTGTCCAGGCCATGCAATGTACATTTTGTGCCCAGACCTCTCCCCAGTTCACGGTTCCCTCTCCCTGGGGCTGACCCTTGTGCTGCTGGTGGACTGCAAAGCTGTGTGCACTGGCTCTGAGGGTCTCCCAGCTGCACACAACTGTCTGGTCCATGTCCAGGTACTGTGTCTAGGACTCAATCAGAATTTTCCTGTGAAGAAAGCACCTTGATACCCCACAGCCACGGCAAGATGGTTTATACTGCCTTCAACAACCTTTGGAAAGGGTCTGTAGCCAGCTGAGTCTCGAGCTGCCAGCTTGAGAAGTGGGTTAGCAAAACAAGGACAGATGGCAGGGGTTTAACTCGGGTGTTTTTCCCTTACTGCTGTCACAGCGCAGCCATTGGGAGTGTCCCCCCTGGTGTCATCAGATCTGGGCTCCCTCCCACCCTTGGCTTGGGGGCACAACATGCCCTGGCTGGGGTCTGCAGGCAGCCCTGCACCTTCCCTGCCACAACTGGGACCAGTCTCTGTATACACAGTCATACTGGGAGCAGTGCTGCAGGGGCTGCTGTGTTCAGAGAGGAAGGGAGGGTGAGGGGCCCGATCTGCAGGGAGAGAACCCTGCCTGAGAGCCTTATCCCACAGGGAGGGAGGGACATGGGCCAGGCAGGGAGCAAATCTGAGCCCTGGCATCAGCCCTGACCACACAGATCTACTGAAAGGCTTTGCTGTCCAACAGTGCAGGGATCACATCACTTCTTGGGGCACACAATCGTCCAGGCTGGGTTCGGGGTTGAGGGTGGACAGTCAAAGGGTCCTGGGCCTCAGGCAGCACCCACAGCACCTGGTCCCACACACTGCAGGCCAGCGCATGCGGCATGGGCCATCCTGCTGCCCGCTGTCCCTGGAGCTGCTTGGCTGGGTCTCCCCACATTCCTCATCCCTTCCCCTCGGCTTTCACTAGGGCCAAGGTCTGAAGAGGGGGAGATGTGTTGCTTGTTCTTCAGATATCACTGTTTCATGTCCCTGTTCCCTCAGCCACACCTGGAGTCAGTCGGAGGCTGATCTCATATCCAAATCATTGCTAGATAAAAGCAAGAGAGTACAAGAGAGGTTCATTCTTTGCACGGTGGAGAGACAATACATCCCAGGCAACGTTTGGTTTCCTTTAGCAATTTAAATGCCTCCCTGAATGCAAGATGAATATGTCCCCTTACCAGGGAGTGAGGCACTGCACTTACAGGGCTTCTCTCTCTTCCAAGCCCGGCTGCTGCAGAAACACAGGCAGGCAGAAATGTCCAGGGTCAGGGGTCACCAGCACTCGGTTTTTAACTTGTTTGGCTATTTTAAATGCTGACGGTGTGTGTTTGTTAGGGCACAAGCGTTGCACGGCCTCCCCTCCCAGTCCACCTGGAGCAGAGCAGCTGGCTGCCAGCACAGGCGCTGCTGCGGGGCCACCACCGTGTGACGTGTTGGCCAAGGGACGGTGACATGTCAGCCAAGGGACACGGAAGCCATCCCCACCCACCACTGTGAGAAGCATCGAGGCAAAGCCTTGGCCAGACCCTCCCCAGGTGCTGGCTGCCGGGTAGGAGTCTTGTCACTGTTTTAGGTGGCCCCGAGTGACGCTTGGCTGTGGTTTTTTCTTGCCTGTGTTGGAGTCGCTGGTTTGGGCTGGTTGTTGTTTTTCTAGGTGGCTGTGCTGGGTGATTTCAGCTTAGCCAGCAAACTTCTTGTTGAAACGTCAGCTGTACTAAATTTGTACAAAGCAATTCTCATGCTGTCCAGATGCCACTGCTTCTAAAAATAGTCTGGTCTAGTCCATTTTCCCAGCTTCTTGCCTTTTATCAGTAATACTTTTAATAGCCTTTGCAATATTTTAAGGAGTCGTTTGTCCACGTCAGACCAGCAATTACTGGGAACAGGAGGCCTTCCCAGTTCCCCTGTACTCCCATTCATGCCCTACACACACACAAAAAAAAAAAAAAAAAAAAAAGACCATGAAAAAGAGCCCTTTTTGCTCTGAAAAACAGAATTTTTGGGTGCATACTTGGCAGGAGCTGTGCCACACTGGGTTGAGTCCAAGCTTTCCTTGCAGAGCTACTCAGTACACAAATGCTGCTGTGAGTCCCTCCCTTGGTGCTGATGCAGCATCTGGGGTCACAGAAGGACATCCCTGAGGGTCCCCACTATGGTGAGTTGTCGTTCAGCGTGGCCAGGAGCTGGAGAGACACGGAATTGGGTGGGATGTGCTGCTCTGGGTTGAAATGGAGTGGGATGAGACAAGATGGGATTGGGTGGGATAGTGTAGAGTGGGATGGAGTGGGTTGGTGTGGGGTAGAAAGGATGGGAATAGGATGGGTTGAGTTGGGTTGGCATGGGGGGGAAGGGGGAAGGATGGAGTGCCAGGCCAGAATCCAGGGGCAGTTCCATCCCACTGCTGGCTTGGTGGGAAAAACTGGAGTGCACACTTGTGCCTCGGTTTCCCCATCCCTCAGGGGGTATCACCATGCCATTTGAGAACCTGGGAGCTTTGTGGCTGGAGGTCACCGCATCAGCAGTGCAGTTACGAATGCCAGGGACAGATATGAACTCTGACACTATCTTGCTTGCTGATATTTTATTTTGTGAAAAATTTACACCAGTTCTGAAGGGCTTTTGCAAACGCAAGCAGCTTTTAAGGACATTGGCATCATTCAAGTTTCCAGCAGCGTTCTTGAACGTTGTGGCTTTTCCTGTGTTTATTTTTCCTCCTCCTGAACCTTTTGCTCAGCAGACAGGTTGGGTTTTTTCTTATTGCTCTGCCTACCCATGGGACCAGCAGGAGATGCATGTGGCAAAGGCGGCCAGCAGCTCTGCTTGTGCCAGTGGAAGAAACAAATTTGAACTTCTCTGGTGGCAGGCCAGTGGGACCCATGGCATCACCTTTGCCTACCTGGGCAGACCAGCAAGTGGGGAGACTTCCTCCAGGCTACCCTTTCCCAGGGTTGTGTTGTGCTTTGGGCTCTTGGTGTGCCTGGCAGCTGGGATGAAATGAGCCCGAGAAATCCTGGATAGTCAGCTTGGAAAATCCCAGGGAGCTTGATTTAATCCCAGAACATGTTTGCATAACAATAAAATGGGGGAGCCCTATTTTTGGTACAACGCACTACTCCCCGTGCCAGCATGGGCTGATACTCCCCAGCTCGGGCAGGCACCAGCACAGCCATGCCAGGGTCGTGTCCCAGCTGCCCACTCTTGCCCTGCAGCCCTTGGGTGCAGAGGGGTGCCTGCTGGTAGGTCCAGCCCCTGGCAGGGACACGTGCTGCTGCTTACAGAGCTCCTTGTTGGGCTGTAAAACCTTGTGAGCAAAAGTAATTGGCATTCAAGGTACGGGGCATGTTATCAAGGCAGCTCTTGGGGGAATGGTTGACGGGATCATTGAAAAACACCGAGTGGTTCTTCAACAGCAGACTTGGGGAACTGGTGGGGAGTACTGCTTGGTGGATGGAGGAGCATCTGTCAGGCTGTGTCTTGTAGGAAACCCCACTGCATCTGAAATGCTCCACCTGGGAGTACTGTCTACATCTGGTTTAGCTGTTTGCATGAGTCAGGTTGCAAGACTTTGGTGTGGAAAGGACCTTTGTGGTGCCCCAGCATCAGCCCTAGCAGGCAGTGTCCTCAGTGGCTGCTGGCCGAGCACTGCCCCCCCCGGAACACCCCCTACCTCCACTGCAGCCATCCCAGGGCAAGCCCTGTTGCCAGAGATGCTGACGGGAACCGGTGGGCTAATTGCAAAGACGGTTGCTAACGAACGTGTGCAGTTGCAAGCAGCACCGCAGGGCTGACCTGCGCCGGCCGTGCCGCACCGG